>NW_010541038.1:6221-39373 GCF_000687285.1 Phaethon lepturus
AACCTACAAAGCAGATATAATTAAGTCAATCTTCTTGCTTTTGATGTACAAAATGGAAAAAATTAAGTTTGAAACTGGGTAAGAGTCTTTGCTACTGCAGACAACTTGAAAAGAAAATTCTACTAGAACATACAGGAAGCGATTACAATAAGTCTTTTGAGTTTCTAAACTATTTCAAACTGAAAATATCTTCGGTAGTAGGAGACAATTGTGAAACAATAGAAATTCTCTGAAAGTACTAGTAGTTCTTTTAACTAATGCATCAAAAAAAAAAATCCTTTAAGTTTTCTCTACTAAGGAAGGTTTTCCCTCGCAAAAGTTAACCCTGGGACCCAGGAACAACAACAACAACAACAACAACAAAAAAAAGGGCACGGGGAGAAAAAAAGACTAGCTGTAGCACTAGTAAGTAGAGATAACTAGGAAGAATTCATAGGGAACTGACCTTGTAGAAGTGATGAGATAACCTAGTGTAAGTATTTAGTGTAGAACATGAGTCACCATAAAGACATAATTACAACAAGACAGAAAGAAAATACTCACCTAACACAACGTGAGAGCCAGAACTATACTTTTTTGTCCACTGCTCTAAAATATACTTCAAATTAAACTCACTCTCTTTATGTATTTTCAAGGAACATATTGAGTTGCTCTTCAGTGCCTGGAAGACAAAGTAAAAAGTAGTATGTTCTTCCAATAAAGCAATAACTGTACTAATAAACTCTAATAAATACTATATCTTATTAGTATCTAGCATATCTTAGGTACTGTAAAGGGCACCAAGGGAAAGAAGTTAATGAAATTTAGGTTGCTTATATGAAAAAAAGAAAATTGAGATTATGGAGATTAAGTTTATTAGTTTCCTATATAAAAAGAAAAGTAATAAAACTCAGGTTCCTATGGATTAATAAATTAAACAGATGTTTAAGAAAGTACAAATTCCATTTCAAGCTTTGCCCATCATTAAGGTGTCCTCTTATTCTAAGTGGATTCCATCATCTAACAACATGCAGGCTCATGTTTCAGTCTCTCAGAAAAAGCACTAAAACCCCCTAACTAATTACCTACACCTAGCTTGTGTCAATGGAGTATTCTCAAAAGGCTTTATGTATATGTCAAGTTCAAGGTTCACAAATTAATCACTACAAAAACCTCGGTTATTTGGTAAACTGGCATATCTAACGAACTAAGTTAACACTTAAAATATTTTTCTAGACCATTTAAGATATTTGAAGTTGGTGTACACAACGATTACTACAAAAAGCTTCAATACTTCTTTAGCATCAACAAATGCTCATTTGTGTGGTGGTGAGGTTGGTTTTGGTATGCTTGAAGAAATTAACCCTCAAGTATTCAAGGAAAAGTTGTTAGAAAGTCACGAGAGAAAACCAGATTTGCTTCCATTAACAATAGTCAAAACCTAAACGTTTCAGATACACCAACATTACATAAGAATCCTTGTCCTGTCCACGACAGTCCTTTTTGTCACCCGGTGTGGGCCTTGATAGGTTCAGGTAATGACAAATCTGACTAGAGCATGTTAGAACAAGTTTGTTATAAGCATTTATTATATTAGTTTGATAGTCGCTGCTCACAATGTCGATTTATTTGCTCTCAAAGTTGTTGTGCTTATTCTGAGTCATGCTATGTAACACCTTACGTTTAACACATATTCCTTGTTGTGCTGTTTATCATCTCTGAGAGCTGGGTCTAGGTTATCATTGTGCTGTATGTACCTTGTAACAGCTAATCTGGTATTTGTACTCAACATTGCCATCATGGCTGTACTTTGGGAGCCATCATCTCAAACAAAATGATTACATTTCCTACCTTTTCTCCCCAGGAGAGCAAATTTACAGGGGAGACACCTTCCCACCCTCCCCTTCTCCCCCACACTAGTTACAATAGCTCTTGAAAATGTTGAATATGTTTGCAATGTTCAAACCAGCATGTTCCTGTTGCTCCTACTCCTGAATGCGTTTCAGGTCTTGTTTAAAAGTTAAACAATTTAAAAATACCACCCCATCTGCAGGCACACTGCAGCCACTCCTGCCAATGGGCACCACAGAGAACCAGAGAACCAACCCATGCCTATAAACAAGAAGAAATGAACACTAAAGTCAGCTCGTTTAGTAAAGGATGATGAAGGGTCATCACAAGAACAGGAGGAGGATACAGAACCAGAGATAACTACCCAACTCCTACCCCCGAGTGAGCTGTGAGACACGTGAAAAGACTTCAGCCACCGTCCAGGCAAGCACATGGTCACCTGGCTGCTCTGATGCTGGGATAACAGGGCCAGTAGCCTGGAATTAGAGGTTAGGGAAGCCAAGCAGCTGGGATTCCTGTCTAGGGAAGGAGGCATTGACATGACAATTGGAAAAAAGACACAAGCCCTCAGCTTCTGAAGGTGACTCCTGTCTGGCATGAAGGAAGACTATCCCTTCAAGGTAGATGTTATATGTCACCCAGGCAAATGGACCAGCATGGAGAGAGGTATCCAGTATCTGAAGAATCAGCTGCAGTAGAGGTGATTTATAATGAACCAGAAAACACAGAACCAAATGGAAGTCCAGCGCACAAAACCCATGTGGCTGAAGTTTGTATAGAGCCCATCACCATTGTATGCCAACTCACTGGTAGTAATGTCCTGGAAAGATGAAGAGGGACCAACAGTGGATGAATTGGCTGGACAACTCCAGCCATGTGAAGAAAATCTCTCCGCTTCCCCATGGGCCTGTGTCTTGGCTGTGTTAAAACTATACAAAAAGTCTCATGGAGAGTGGAGACTAACAGCAGACTATCATGGCCTGAAGTTGTAGAAACTGCTGAAGTAGAAGGTGAATTGAGCCAATTTGCCAAAGTGAAGGCTATCCAGCTAGCTTTAGACATTGCTGACCAAGAGAACTGGACGGTGCTCTGTCTCCGTACTGACTCATGGATGGTGGCAAATGCTCTGTGGGGGTGGTTACAGCAATGGAAGCAAAGCCACCGTAGAGGCAAACCTATCTGGGCTGTCGTGTTATGGCAAGCTATTGCTGCCTCTCTAAAGAATCTGGTTGTGAAAGTATGCCATGTAGATGCCCATGTACCCAAGAGTTGAGTCACTGAAGAACAGCAAAACAACCAACAGGTGGGATCAGGCTGCTAAGACTGAAGTGGCTCGGTGGATCTGGACTGGCAACATGAGAGTGAATTATTTATAGCTTGGAAGGCCCATGACACCTCAGGCCATCAAGGAAGAGATGCAACACACAGATGCGCTCGTGATCAATGGGTGGACTGGACCATGGGCACTATTGCACAGGTTATCCATGAATGTGAAATACGTACTGCAATTAAACAAGCCAAGCAGTTAAAGCCTCTTTAGTGTGGAGAATTATGGTTGAAATATAAATATGGAGAGGCCTGGCAGATTGATTACATCACACTCCCACAAAACTGCCAAGGCAAGTGCCATGTGCTCACAATGGTGGAAGCAGCCACTGGATGGCTGGAAACATATCCTGTGCCCCATGCCACCGCTTGAGATAATATCCTGGCCTTTGAAAAACAAGTCTTATAGTGACAGGGCACCCCAGAAAGCATCGAGCCAGATAATGGGACTCATTTCCAAAACAACCTCATAGATTACATCACACTCCCACAAAACTGCCAAGGCAAGTGCCATGTGCTCACAATGGTGGAAGCAGCCACTGGATGGCTGGAAACATATCCTGTGCCCCATGCCACCGCTTGAGATAATATCCTGGCCTTTGAAAAACAAGTCTTATAGTGACAGGGCACCCCAGAAAGCATCGAGCCAGATAATGGGACTCATTTCCAAAACAACCTCATAGACACCTTGGTCAAAAAGCATGGCACTGAGTGGGTGTAGTATCACATGCTGTATGATGCACCAGCCTCTGGGAAAATCAAACGATAAAATGGACTGTTAAAGACTATACTGAGAGCAATGGGTGGTGGGACATTCAACATTGGGATGCACATTTAGCAAAGGCCACCTGGTTAGTAAACATTAGTGGATCTGCCAATTGAGCTGGCCCTGCCCAGTCATAACTTTCACATACTGTAGAAGAGGATAAGTTTCCCATAGTGCACACAAAGAATATGTAGGGAAGACAGTCTGCGTTATTCCTGCATCAGGCAGAGGCAAGTCCATCCACAGGATTGTTTCTTCTCAAGGACCAAGGTGGGTGATGCGGAGGGTTGGAGAAGTCCTATGTGTGTACCTCAAGGGGATTTGATTTTGGGTGAAAATGGCCAATAATTTGAACTGTATGATACTAATTGCTATATAATACTGTTATGTCGACATTTCTGTAGTTGCTGTATGCCGTATCAAAGATATTACAGTAAGGATCACCCAATTAATGAAGAATAAGCTTTGATGAAACCAAGCAAAGTGCAACAGTGATGGTACCAGAACTGGCTTCAGCATGTAACAATCCAACACCACACACCATCTCTCCTGCCCTGAGGGCTGTTATAACAGATGGAGCCTAAATGCATAGACTAAATGAACTCAATGGACATTTTAGGGGGACAGCCCATAAACTAAGGGAAGGTCATTGGTGTGTATATAGATATCAAGACACGAAAAATGGTGGCAATTAATCGGAATGTATTAGGAAGTGTAGAACCTGGGCATGATGTAGATGGTACAGAATAAGGGGTGGATAGTGTCCTTGTTTCGGCTGGGGTAAAGTTAATTTTCTTCCTAGTAGCTGGTATAGTGCTGTGTTTTGGATTTAGTATGAAAATGATGTTGATAGCAACAACTAAAACATAAATGCTACTTGACACACTGATACTAAGCCAAGGACTTGTCAACTTACCATGCTCAGCCAGTGAGGAGGTGCACAAGAAGCTGGGAGGTGTCCTTGTTTCGGCTGGGGTAAAGTTAATTTTCTTCCTAGTAGCTGGTATAGTGCTGTGTTTTGGATTTAGTATGAAAATGATGTTGATAGCAACAACTAAAACATAAATGCTACTTGACACACTGATACTAAGCCAAGGACTTGTCAACTTACCATGCTCAGCCAGTGAGGAGGTGCACAAGAAGCTGGGAGGGAGCATAGCCAGGACAGCTGACCCAAACCGGCCAAAGGGATATTCCATACCATATAATGTCATGCTCATACAAACTGGAGGGGAGCTGGTCAAGAGGTGGTGATTGCAGCTCAGGAACTGGCTGAGCATCAGTCAGCAGGTAGTGAGAAATTATATTGTGCATCACTTATTTTGTATATTCTATTATCATCATCTCCTCTTCCCTTGCTGTCCTATTAAACGGTCTTTATCTCAACCTGTGCATTTTACCTTCCCCCCCACCCCCCCCGCCCCGCTTCTCCTCCCCATCCCACCAGGGCAGTGGGGAGGAGTAAGCAAGTGGCTGCGTCACACTTAGTTGCCAGCTGGGATTAAACCACAACAATCCTTTAAATATCAAAGGATCTATTCCAGCCTTTGGAAGGGATACATTCCCATGTTTCAGGACTGACATCTCTCTTCCTATGACATCTGAGCAGTCCAGCTACATATCCTTTTGCTATCCCATCCGTGAAGGTATCGCTAAAGGTTTTAATTCTAACATCCTCTTAGCTTGCCTCTTTTAGCAATATCATCCCCACCATCCCCATCACCCTTTCCAGGCTTAAGACTGCTTCCCATCCCTTACTTTGCAGTCAGATCAGATTACACTCCTCCTACTTCGCACTGTTGGAGGACCAGCAAAGAGACAATGAAAGTACAGAAAATATTTTTCTATTACTATAGTTGTGTATTTATTGCTGTAATATCTGAAGAAGGAACTATTGCAGGAAAATTCCTTCTTAGTCTCTACCTCTGAAATGCTGAGTATACAATCCCAAAGGTGGGAAACTGGAGCATGTTCTATTGCAGATGTTATCTTTGAAGCAGTTTTATGCCAGTTTAAGAAAATACCTATTACGCATGCTATCTTCCCCCCGTACCCTATGACTTGAAGCTTAACTAAATCCTAGTAGACTTTCCATAGGATGACAGAAACTGTTTGTTTCAAATCAAAGAAACAGCATTCTACAATTTCAACTACCCCAGAGTAGAAAGCAACAGAACAGAACTTCTTAACACAGTGCCTTAAGTTCCACCCCCCCCATACCACTCCTGGAAACAGTACAAAATAAAATTTAAAAAACCTGACAGAACTTTCACTGGAAAAAAGTCAGTTTGATTCAACTCGAAGTTCAAACCTGAGAGACAGGACATAGTTAAGAATTTAGTAAAGAATGCATTCTATGTCAGACATTCCTGTCAGCTAGGCTTTCTTCTAGTTGGCAGAAGGGTGGGGTTGGGGCTATTTTTAGCAGAAATAATTAACTTCCAAATTCACACTCCTCTCATTCTCAGAAGCCAAGGTATTTTAGTTTGTTATACCTTAACAATTAAAAAAAGCACTTACGTAAGTAAATTTAAATACTTTCTTACCTTATGAACCATTTCTGCTTCATTTACTGAGCTAGTGAATACCAGCACTTTCTGAAGATTACTGTGGGTAAACTCCAGTGTTTTGAGTAACACAGCAGTTCTCTCACTGTTCAGGCAAGGTTGCACAACCTAGAAGTAGATACAAAAAACAGAGGGCTATATGTATTTTACTATATAATTCTTCCTTTTAATAAGCTCTAAGCATTGTTATATAATACCAAAGCGAACCAAATAAATGGTAGCTCCAGTAAGTGGCAGGTCTTCTGTTAACACTTACAGAAAATTCTCTTAGAAGGTATGCATTTAGGACAGCTTCCAGAAGTATCATTAAAATCTATCACAGAATTGAAATCCCATATTAAGATTTTTCATTTATTCAAGTGATTTATCAATCTTTAAGTTTGGCATTTTCAAGTACCTATTAAAAAAGCTTCACACTCCAAAAGCATACTGTACCACCTGAAATACTCTTAACTAAAGCACCAAAACACTGACATTTTCAGTCCTGTCAAACCATTAGACTTCTCACAAAAAATTCCATTTTTCAGTTTCACGTCATGCTCAGAATGTCTAGTTTTAGACACTTCCCAACATTCTCTATCGCCAAATTATTACATTTTGAGACACAAAAGAATTCAGATCATATTTACAATATTTTGTATTACTAAGAGCTATACGAGACTGACTGGAAATTAAATGAGAAGTCACCTAAGAACATGTAATAACTTTCTGGAAATTGCAGAAACATTCTGATGAAATTCTGGTCAAACACTATACCATTTGCAAACACTTCACATAAAATTCAGATTCATTTGCACTAACAATGAAATGCTTGAAGGAGTATCTTAACCTCAGTCCTACAAAGCAAGGTAAAAGACCTTCAGCTCATTCAGTGATTAACTTGCACAGGTCTTCTAAGAGTCACCTCAGTTCATACATGGGAGGTGCACCTGGATAGTCTAAGTTAGGATTGCAGCACCACCCACATAAACAGCAGCCACATATACTGACCTTGATCAGCACAAACAGCAAAGTATCTTAGTAAACAAATAGTGACATCATACCCAAATTTTTACCTGTTGCACATTTCCATAGATGGAAGCTTCTTCCATAGCTGTTATCACAATGTAAGGATCATTCATGAACTCCTTTATCAAGTGTGCTATATGTTTATTCCAGTGAGTTCCAACAGCAATAATCTGATGCGGTGAATACTGCCACTCTTCAGTAATCATGGCTTTCTTGTAACAATCTAATATAGTAAAAACCTATAAACAAAAAAAAGAAGTTTTTTCTTCTATCCTCTTATCCTATTCCAACAGGAGTGAAAAGCATGCTGTTTCAGGACACTTTTTTCCAGTCACAAAAACACCACCACAGCAAAACACAAATTTCACATCCCAAAATGAAGCATTTGGTTTGTGCATTTTTATCTTATTTGAAGGACTTCAGAAGCAAGAAGAAAACGACAGGACAGTATAAAGGAACAGCAAGTGCATGCACACAGGATTCTTCCCAGACAAGATGGAAATCTCAGGAAAAGGATCTGTTTCAAACTGTAAAACACTAAGCCTAGGCAAAAGCAGGTCCAATAAGTCAGAGGCAGTCAGCAAAAACTACGAGGCAAACAGAAGATAAGCCCAACCTGCCAATAGAGTAGTTTGAAAAAAAAAAAGGGGGGGGGGCGTGTGCACCATAAAATAACTTATTAAAAAATGAAAATCTAGTGATTTTCAGACAGAATGAATACATCCTGATGCATCACTTATGTGAGGTGATGTCATAAGTGACAAGCAATCAGCTGTGGAACATCAGGATTTCTGGCAAATCCTATACTAAGAGGTATTCTAGGGCTCTGGCACAATTCTAAGGGATCTCTCTCAACCTGGCACTAACCTTACCCATAGCAGCAATATTTTTAACAATGTAACATTTCCGTAACATAATGCTTTAGAAGAGCTACTATAGTCCGAACATCATCAAACAATCACTTCCACCTGAAAGAGCATCTCTTCCCACCCACCGCCAAGACTGACACTTCTGAAGATCCTACAAAACCGGCAGATACATGCACAGTATTTTACAAACCACCTTTCCCACAACCTTCATACGGTATACCTGCACTCCATCTCAAGAAATACAGGAACACAACAGAAAGAACAGCCTGAACAGAAAGAAGTAATGTCCCACTGGATAAGGATCACATTTCATCTAATTCATGACTTGAAATTTGCTGCTACAAAGGCACATCCAACAGCTTCACATATAGCAAATTGGGCAATGTATCTCCATTAAGAAGTTTCTCTAGCTTTTCCACAGTTAGAAAGACAGCTCCCCTTCAGTCTTCTCACCAAATTTTAAACAGGTAATATTAGTAAGTTAATGGTTTGAGAAAAACATCAATGACAGTGAAAAAAGCTTTTTTTGCACACTGATGACATAATACGCTGGAATACTAACAGAAAGCCTCTGTCCTATGAAGCCTCAAAGCAGTAATTAAAAAAATACAGAATTTTCTCAAACTTGAGTTTTAAGTCAACATGTAAAAACTGATACAATATATATACATCCTTGTAAACATGGAACTTAATGCTGTTCCTCTGCCAAGATTCTTTGACTTGCAATCAGCCTCTCCTTTTGCCTGCAGTATCGTTAGTGCCCCAGGAAAGTTTTAATGATTACTTCCAAGACTTTTTGATCATTCACTTCTGCCTTTCATTCTACAGAGACTGAGACGCTTATCAATAAAGACAGTTCTTGAACTGAAGCTGTTCAAACAGTTCTGTTAACAGGGAAAAGGAAGTTCCTTACAGACAGACGATGCAAGTCTTTAAAGTAGATTAAAGACCCCTACACTGAACCTATTGCTATGAAGTTATAAAAAAAAGCAAGTCCTTGGAAAACCATCCACAGCAAAGTCAGATACGACAACAGAGCAGTAGCATAAAACAGGAAAATACAGAGCTCGCTCATAAAAAAAATTTAACGGATTACAACTCTGCTTTTCTAGTGTTTCATTCTGCCAGAAGTATACAGATGTGATTTTTTTAATTCCGTTTTTGTCTCAACTTTACTACAGGGATTCAGGAAGGTTGTCTTTTTCAGTATGTGCCACTGTTTAAGACACGTGCACAACTGTCCATTTTACCAACTGAACACTTAAGCTGTTTACCTGTTCTGTAGCATCAGACAGCAGTACTTCAATCTCATCAAGAACAAGATGACAAAGTCTACAAAACAATAAGGTATGATGTTCAAAGAGTCTCAGGAGACTATATGGTGTAGTCACAATTACTTCACCTAGAAGTAGGAAGACAAGACTTCACATTAACTTACAACTTGAAAGAATAAGAAGACACCAGAGGACATGGTAGATTTATTAAAAAGGCCACATTTGCATTTCAGATGCATCATCTTGAAATCGGGGGGGCTTTTTTGGTTGGGTTTGGTGGGGTTTTGTTGTTGTTGTTTTGTTGGTTTTGGTCTGGGGTTTGGTTGTTTGGGGTTTTTTTTTTGTTTGTTTGTTTTCATTTTTTTAACTAGAGAACACTGAATTCCATTTTCTGACTTCTGGTCAACAGTCATTTTTTAGTTTGTTGGTATTTTCCACCTATGCATGTCTTCAAGACTCAAGTGGGTAAAACTATGAGTTTTTGAAACAGTGAAAGGTCTGAATATTAACAAGGTTACAAAGCAGGATGCCATCTCATTTTCTGGTAAGGTAATGGAAGTAGAGACAAAAACTTCAGAACAGATAAGACAGTAGTTAAATATTTAAATACATGCAAGGGCCACCTTTAGAAAAGTTCAGTTTTACAAATGGAATAAAGCACGCATTGTAGCTTAGATACCTACGCACATATGTGTGTGCATATATATGTATATAAAAATACAAACACACCAATTTTAATCTGTGCAAATATAGCAACGGTTATACTAATAGCAGATCTGAATTCATCCACCAGGCTCTTCAACTTGAACAACCGATGTAAGAATACAAACTGATGAAAGTTTTACACAGTCCTTCATAGTTTTACCCGTATTTCTTCGTTTCTTGGCAGAGAGAGCTGCTTTAAAAAAATGCAGCTATCAATTAAGGCTTAGCAAAAAGACCAAACAAGAATAATAAAATTAAGTGTTTTAAGTAAATACATGTAAGTAGGGCAAGTCTCCCAACAGCTCTTTTACTACTTCTATGCTTCCTCTTCTCTATGGAGTATCCTCTGCATACTACTGAAATTATATGCACAAATTACTTAGAATTTATTGCAATAAACAAGTTGGAAACCACCATTAAAAAAAAATTACTTCCAACTATATTTTAAAGTTGGGCATTTATGCAACTTCATCTGCAGAGAACTATTACCTCCTTTATAATCCTTCACTTTTCCAATATTCTTTTTCAAGGCAGAGAAGAAAGGTGTATATAAGCAGTACAGCAGCATCAAATGTGTCCCCCAAATATTTGTCAATTAAAAAAATAAAAACCATGTACTTGAAATGCTTATGTATTTGTTAAAAATACTTTTTAAGAACATACACATCTGCATTACTGTGGTGGGATGACTGTGTCTAGCAGCTAAAAGGCACACAGATGCTTGCTCACTCCCCCTGCCCCCAGCGGGACAGGGGAGAGAACAGGAATTGTCACAGTGAGAACACTCATGGGTCAAGAAAAAGCCAGTGTAATAAGTGAAGGAGGGAAGCGATGCAGAGGCAACCACTGGCAACATCCCACAAGCAGACAGATGCCCAGCCACCCATCAGATCATCCCCACCCCTCAAGTTTTTATTGCTGAGCACAACATTATACACTATATATATCTATATCATACACTGTATTATACACTATCACTTTGGTCAGTTTGGGTCAGCTGTCCAGGCTGTGTCCCCTCCCCGCTTCTTGCTCACCTCTGGTCTATTCATTGGGTGGTAGACTGGGAAAAAGAGAATTCTTGATGCCATGTAAGTGATATTCAGCAAGAGCCAAAACACTGGCGTGTTATCCACACTGTTCCAGTTACAAATCCAAAACATACCACCATACAGACTATAAAGAGAATTAACTCCATCCCTGGCAGACCCAGTACCTCTGTCCAGCAGAGAATGATCATGTATCAAAAAAAGCTATTATAAACTCTGGTTCTAAATCAAGAAACTCCACAATTAATCCTAATTCAGCATGATCTTCAGTAAATCCCTACCACTAATTTGGTTAAAAAATAATTGTTATGGAACTTACAAAAAAGATGCTGAACATGTAGATATTCGAACAACTTTAATACCATTAACTGTTAAATGGCACTATTGAAGCTGCATGTCTCACTGCAGAGTTGCAGCATTAAAGAAACAGAATTACCACTATACACAATAAAAAACTTCAGAAATATAAATTTCGTCTTTCACAATTTCCGGCAATTAAGGCAGCCCACGTTGTTTTTAAGCATAATTAAGAAGATATAAAGTATTCTTACATCCTCGGATTTTCACACTTCTAGCTTCTTCTTTGTTCTGCCCAAGCATTATCAACATTGGATGAAGCTGTCTGGAACATTTCTCATATGTTTTCAGTAGCTCGAAAACAAGTTGTGCCTTCTTCCACCCAGGACATAAAATAAGTGCTAGCGGCTACATACACATATACAAAATTTTACACCATAGTATTAGACAAGGGTTCAGAAGCTTAAGACTTAAACTACTTCAGCACTTAGGAAAAAAACAAAATCTGCTACACAGGCCTTTATGTACTTAAAAACTGAAGCTTTTAGTACTATATCACATCCTAAATGCAGATGTTACAGACCCAAGGAACCATACACCAGGTTATCTGGAGACAAAAAAGGAAGCATGCAGCAACATATAGTAAAAAGTAAAAAAACTTAACAGAAGCAGAAGGATCTTGTCTTACTTGGTTGTAACTAGGCAATTTTCAGAGGTCCCTTAGAACCTCACTAATTCTATGCTTCTGTGATCTAATACAAGTTAGAAAATCAATTACAGTATTTAAAACAGCTAATACAAATTTTAATGACTACATGCTATCCCCTTAAAAACAAAGCTTCATCAAGTATCACAGTGATATGACATGCACCACTGGTTAGATATTACTTGATATGTAAGTTGGACTCCCACGTTCACACAGTCCACCTCTGTAAGCCTCTATGCAGAGATATAAACTGGCAAGCAACATGAAAACACACTAAAATCACATTAAATGTATACATTCTCAACATCCACTGCCTTTTGGATCATTATTCTACATCTGCACTTCAGAACAAAAAACTGTTACCACTAACATGTACGTACCCCATTCCTGTTTGGCAAGGCTTTGTAGCAACTTCCTGACTGCAAAAATGTAAGGACTGGCGGAATATATAAGAAAGGATCGTTTCCCTGATAAGAGATGACAACTACATCACATCCTCGAGCTACTGGCGGCCAACAGTAAGATTCTGTGAAGTTAGGGCCTAAAATTTTTTTCCGAGTAAGTTCCTACAGAGAGACATATTAAGAGTTACACAAGAAAACTGTGTACTTAAACACTAACAAAACAAGACAAAAAGACAACACTGAGCAATTTAAAAGCTTTTGACCCACTACATAATAAATGTCCTTAACACACAATATGAAAGAGTTCTTCTGGGCTGAGGAGTTAAATTGTTATATTAAAATTCAAGTCCCATGACTTGTGGCAGTGGTTGATATAAAAGAATAAGTGTGTACAATTCTTACAGCATCCCTCTGAAGCTTCATTTATTCAACCATGTTAACAACTTCCTAGAGAATCAAAATTAGGTATTACTATAGTATTTAATATCTGAAGTTGGGGTATGATACTAGCCTTAAGAAGATATTCAGTGTGATGTATTACATTAGCATTACCTTTCTCAGATCATCAAAAAGTGGTGCTGTTTCCAGATTGGATGATGGCTCAATTTTGTTGCTAAGAAAGACGAAGTTTCTTTCTTCATTAAGGTTTTGAAAACTCTGAAACAGTATGACAAATAGATGACAATAGCGATACTTAACAAAAGGGTTTTAGCTTACATACAACTCAAAGGCATTTATTGTATTTAAAAAGTGGTATGTTGATGAAAAATAGCCAAAGAATCCGTAAATACATTTTAGATATGACTCATACATACTGGTAAGTTACACAGACCAGTGGTGAGAGAAATATTTATTAGTAGTATTTCTTAAGACAATCTTGATAAATTTTTCTTTAACACAACTGCCTTAAACCACTCAAGAGAATGCACTACATGTTCTGTGTACAGCTAGCACTCAGGTATAAAAAAGTCAAAATACAGTTAAAAAAACCAACTAGTAAAATTTACTGTGGTGGGTTGGCCTCGGCTTACAGCCAAGCACCCACACAGCCACTTGCTCACTCACTCTCCCCTTCCAGATGCATGGGGGAGAAAAACAGGGAGAATGAGCAAGAAGATTCACGGGTCAAAACAGAGACAGGGTTGTTACTGAACAGTTACTGATGCAGGCAAATCAGACTTAACTTTAGGTTAACTTAATTTGTTGCCAATTAATATATATTTGAGTACTGCTCTGGTTTTTGGGAAACAAAAACAAAGAAACAAAACATTTACACACTTCAGAGAAAAATCTTTCCATCCCCATTCCCAAGCTCAACTTCACTCCAAACTCCTCTCCTCTTATAATCAATGCAGGTTGCACTCAGTCCCACCACTGAGGCAATGAGCAGCGCAAGGCAGGGACTGCGGTTAGAACACAGCAGTTTCTATCCATTGCTCCTTGGCTCTCACTTCTTTCCTCTGCTCCAGCATGAGTCCTCTACAGACTGCAGTCCCTTCAGGTACACCTGCTCCAGCATGGAGCACCTCCTGCTCCTCTGACCTCTGCATTGCCTCTGTTTCTCACTTTTTTTTTTTGTTCCCCACTTTTTTTTTTGTTCCCTCCCCTGCATTTTTTGCCCTTTCTTAAATATATTTTTACAGAGGAACCACCAACTTGCTTAGCTCAGTTTTGGCCTGCAGTGAGTCTTGTTGCCAATGCAGCTGGAATCAGCCCCTGACCTCCTTCCACAAAGACGGAAGCCTGCAGCCCCCACACTACCAAAACCTTCTACATATACACAATACATTTGCACAAGAGAAGTTAAATGGAAGTTAATGTCTGAAATACCTGTTGGTCATCTTCAATTATGTGTGTCTTTAGAGGATCAGAATTTAAGAACTGCTGAAGCCTGAGAAACATTGAAATATTAAATCCAGCATGAATACAAAACTAAAATGTAATTTAAAAATACAAAAGCAACTTAACACGTTTAGTGTGCCAGAAAAAAAAAATATATATCTTTGTTGTCAAGCTACTGTTTAGAAAGAGCTGCTATTTTTATTGTAGTCTGGGTAAGTATCAGCAGCTTCAAATTCCCTTCTTCCCCAAAATCACGTGTGTGCATCTTCTCTTACCCTCTCCACTTTTAACTGCCTAAGAATAGTAACTGGAAACATACTACAGCTCCTAATTACCTGATTACATAACCATTTAAAACATTTAACATGCTGCACCATACCTGTCTGTGTGAACTGTTGCATTTTCCTTGCATGACAAACCTGGAATTGCTTTGACAATCTATCAAGAAAAGATGAACACATTTTTAACACAAAAATACTGTTTGACCAGCATATTAGAAAAATTACTTATTTAGTCTATTGAGTTGAAAGTGGTTTTATCACCTAACTCTAGGATTCTCCAAATATTTTGGAGATTTTTTGTACAAATTGTAAGTTTGAGTAAGGCAATAATTTTGATGCAATAAACTTCAGAAAAACTAACTTGTTTCAGAACAGTATTTTCTTTACTAAGAATCAAGTGTATGACAAGAATACCACCCACTAAAAAGAAAAATTAGGTCATGGTCACCTCTCAAGCTACAGTCGTAACCTACAGTTCTACAGGGACTTGAGCTAGCATGAACACATACTAATTAGTTTTTAAGTGTTTTCATTTTTAAAACAAAATTAAGAAAAAAAATCACAGATAGCCTGCACACCACAGACAGGAGAAAAAACAAGAACAGGGTACCCAGCTGCATGCTTACAAAGGCAATGCACATGAGCTTAAAGTGAAAAAACATTGCAAATCCTCTAGGGAGTAACCAGTAGCAGATACTGGATGCAGAGTTACCCCAAAGACGTATGGTTACAAACAGGGAATTTCTAGCATTCATCATTAGTCACCAGCAATCAACAGCCATGACTTGGTCAAAGACCTGCATCATTTAAGTGGCTGGTAAAGGTAATTCAGCTGTTTGCAGAAGGGTATAAAGGTAATCCTGCTCAGCTTTAGTAACAATCCACACTACTACTATCATCATTATTCTTTCAAAAATATTTTTAATAAGCTATTACGGTTTCAGTTCAGGAGTGGTTGTCATCCTTCAACTGTCAGCAGAGCTAAAAATAACTTCCATAAAACTCCTTTTTTTCCCCTGACCTGACAGAAGTAGTAGTTCCATTGCTATCACAGGAGCAAATTGCTCCTTTAAAGCATCTAGCAGAAAAGGACATGGAACAGCACACAGACTCTTGAAAAGTGCCAAGACTGGATACACTCAACGGTGATTATTTTCCTAGAATCTATTGGTTCATTTTCCTTCCCTCTCATGGATGTTGTAATAGTTCCAAATGTGCAATTCAGTACACAACTGCACACTCAATAAGCACTGACATTTTGAAAATGTTTCTGAAAAGAACAAGCAAAAAATCCCCCTAAAATAGCAAGAAACCAGACTAGACATTTAAAGTATTAGATGACTCCACAAATAAGAAGGGACTCCAATGAATGCTAAGCATAGTACAGCATAATGACTATTTTGTTTCCAGCGATCATCTTCATAAAACTATAGCAAAGGTGTGCAAAAAGAGGCACAACCTTTTCAAGGACTACTACTTTTTTTTTTTTTTAATTTCTGCAATTTAAAGAAAGAAACTGAAGTAGAATATTCCTTAAGTATATCAAGAATTAGTGCAGTCCCCCAGATCTGTTACATAGAAAACCAAGCTAGATGACTACTGTATTCCTAATCTGTCCTACATACATTTAATTTCATTCATCTTTGACAACTTAATATAAAATATAATACTCACAGACACAGTACTTTCATTCAGATCTCTGCTTGACCTTTGGTATGTCTCTTCAAGAAAGGAACTGGAAACAGCAAGACCTGGAAAGATTATGTAAAAAATGCAGAAACACATTTCTGATTATCTGACCAGATAAAAGGGCAGTATTTCTATGTACAGTGGGTTGCAACTGACTTTAGTTGCTTGCATCATTTCCTAACTGCAAAAAGAACAACCAAAAATAACTATCTTTACACAAAGATAACTACGTAGATGAACTGAGTGAACAAGGAGAATGGGAAATTGCATACTTCTCAGTAAGACAGACTCGAATCACTATAAATGGGACAACTCACGGCAAACATTAGTTTTAAAATTACCTCTGTTCAAGTAAATCCCTCCAAACTCAAACAGTAATGCATCACTGACCAATGCCACAAGTAATTTCCACGATATCTAATGCTATTATGCATTATCAAGAAATGTCCATGTAACTCATCTTCAGCCTTCATCTTACAAAGGAAGTACAAATAGTACAAAAAGTTTTACAGTATTCCTGCATCTGATGATTTGATTGGCGTCTGTAAAGTCTGATACATAAGCATCGTTTGTTAGGATACCATTTGATCCAATTATTGGATTTGAACCAAGACAGTACGTTCATGTTCAATATACTCGGTTAAAGACACATGATGGATTGCATGTACAATTGTTTCCAACACACATGGTTCCCACCTGTTTCAAGATTTCTTGATACCTTCTCCTGAAACAGCACTGGACTGAAAGCAACCGCAGGATTAACAATTTTCATTGGAAGAGACTTAACATTTGATGATGTTTGGTTCTCCTGATAATCTGCAGAACTCCCTGTATTCTCTTTAGCTTCCTCAAAACGAGCAAAATTCTTTGAAACAAGATCATCATTAACACACACCTAAAAAAAAAAAATCTTTACTGACCAGTATCAACAAGCAATCATCACCACATACTTGTTTATAATTTATTTGAAGCTTTAAACGACAGCAGCAAGATATACACAGTATCAGTGAATGCTTGCTGAAGAATGTTAACTCCAGAATAGCAAAGTCGGTCATATATTCCTGTATGTTCTCTAAACCGGTGCTAATTAGTTGTCAATTCCATGCTTCTGCCTAAAATTCTGTACTCAATTAACTTTTTCTACAAGCCCTAAAAATTTTTAAAAATCTGTCAATAAGTCAAGCTGGTTTATTTCTTTTTGATTCAGCATGCAAAATCCGGCAGAAAAGAACGTAATATTAAACCTAAAACTTCCTAAACTCCATTGGCTCAGAGATCAGTGACACTACTGCCAAATGGGATTCTGAACTCAGAGAAGATACTCAAATTCATACGTACCTTCAAAGTTATTGTCTATGGCAAAGACCAGCTTTGGTAAAACACTCCAAGTAGAAGCAGTATTCAAATAAATTAATTTGTATCCACCATACAGCTGCTTAAGGTCTGACAGTAGCTACAGCAGAGACTTAGCACAAGTTATGTATTTTGGCAAGTGGAACTAGTTGTTTGGTTTTCCCCCCCCCCTAAGGTTTGAGGACTCAGTCTTACACAAAAGCAAGTGTGAACTTCTATTTATTTTTACAATACTATGCAACTGGCTTACTGAAACAGCTTTAATGATACCATAAAAAGGTACAAGAGTGCACTAAATAATTCATATAGTTGTCCATTTGAAGTACTTGCTAGATTTCACTTGCTTACCAATACCTTCCAAAAAGAGGTTCACAAAGAAAAATGGTATTTCTGCTTCTTGGAATTCCTCCAGAAGTTTACAAGCAACAGAAATATAAAACAAAACCTCTAATAAGCTAATGATTTAGCTTCTGCTGTATCCGACAAATTACAAAACTCACTTGCAAGTAATGCTTTTCAGTCTTAAACTAATTGCAAAGCTCTAACTTACACAGCAAAGCACATGAACAGGTTTGTACATATAAAAGTATCTTACCTTTTCATCTTTTATTGTCACATACAGAAAAACATCAAATGTGTTACCTTCTACAGCACATAACTTGGCTTTCATTTGGGTAGTTGCTACATGTAGTAATAAACACAAAAACAAGTAAAAAGATTAAACCTTTACCAAATTGTCAGTATTTTTCCACTTGTACTTTCTGAGATAAACAAAAACAGAAATCACAGTTAGATGTATAATCTATTTCTTTAGAGAAGCTAGTACGAATGTAGTAACTTCTAAATGAAACTAGAAAGTAACAAGGCAATAAAAACTTAAGTTACAAAAGTGAAGTTGTCCATAGTCTTTGAAGGACGACCAAGAGCCAAAACAGAGTAATGACCTCTCAACACAAACTAGTCTTAGTTCTACAACAAAAGACAGTTTATATTTTAGCCTCTGACAACCTGTAGCACAAACAGACATTTTCCAAACTTGACATTCACTTTTATTTAAAGAAGTTGTATTTGCATATTTGTATAGCTTGGTTAGGCTCTTCATTTAAGCAAATTTAGCTGATAAAAGTCCATTAGCAAATTCTGAAGCACTTCTACATACACTAGTGATGTGCTAGCAATTAAAACAAATGGTACAGCCTGGGAATATCTGTGAAATTAAATTCAACATTATTATTGCTCCCTACTAACCTTTCCTTTGCACAGCAATACTCAGATTGGGGAGTGGGGAAGTAAACCATGAGAAGTGTTGCACTTATTGCGTGAAACTATCAGCCTAAAGACCCTTTATTGCTTCCATAAACTCATCCTCTCCTCCCCAAATACCTTTTAGGTGGAGTTTGTTATACTTGTGAGTAACCAGGTACTTTTTCAGGTAGAAGCATGTAAGCAGGAAGATTAGAAAAATCTCAGTAAAGAGCTGCTTTTCTAGTAATACCAATAACTGCCTCATACCAAGATAGAAGGCTTGATAGGAGAAAGACTGGATGACCTACTGAAATATCAAACATGGGAAAGGACAAGAACAATCTGAGGAAAAAGCAGTTCTAACTGCCCAATCTATTTGTTAACAACTATAATAAAGATACTCATCTTCTGAGCTGGTGCTTACATCCTTGTCAAAAAACAACTGTGAGAGGGTAAGCTCCTAAACCAGAGCTTGTCATCTCTGTACAAAACCACAAAAACACAGCTGTGATGCTGATTCAGAGATTTTAGCTAAACACACAGAAAAGCTCTGCTGTTAAAAAAAAAAAAAAGTTACATGAGTGCTACCTTATGTAGCCTGCCCAAGAGCCAGATACCATCTAGTCAACTACCAAAATTTATGCAGCATGCAAACCCACACTACTGATGCAGCTCCACAAATATTTTTGCCTTAATCCATACAAAAAACCTTATGGAGCTCCTTCCTCTTTATTGTTAATGTACAACATTCTTAAATATACTCAAATACATAAACACAAGTACTACATTTCTCTAACAGTTTATTTTTCCCAAAATAGAAGTGCCAATTACAATTTTGGCAGGATGTTTTATTTACCTTTGAGAAGGTTTTGAAAATACCGAGTAGCAGCACTATCCCATCTTTTGGCTGGTCTAGGAAAATAAACACAACCAGTTATTCCACATCATCAAAATTAAATAGTAATTTCTGAAAAAACTTCAGATGCACATGAAGAAATTATTTCAAGCCATGCTAAATCTTAAGTAGTGCACCAACTAGACACATTAGCAGAATCTTAATATTAAGAATGTAACTTCAGTCTTGACAATATTGTTTCAGCTCATCAATAAAGTGAACTGATAAAAAATTACTGGATATTGCTTTGTCAATGTATAAGGGCTTATATCCAACATAAAATACGATGGTTAGAAATGAAACAGAGTAACAAAAAAAAAAGAAAGAATCCATTTGTGGAACATATTAAATAGGTATTGAGCAATTTTGAACAAGTACTTAAACACTGAAGTGCCAAAGACTGAAAAGTCTGTAGCAGAAAATCAAGTTCACTCTTTACCATCTTCTGCAACTTTAAGTAAAAAATAAAAAACAAATCAAATGAAAAGCACTGTAAACAAAATATGACAATCCGCTACTTTTTTGATAATTCACAATGATGGTCCACTCAAGTTGAATGTTATTCCTATCCAAACCATGCTAACATTTGTTCTGTCAGAATATTGGAAGTCAAATACTAATTTCTTCTTCCAAACAAGAGTATAAAAAACCCCCCAAAACTGCTTGACCACATGTTGTTTTGAATATTCTTTAATGACACAAACCAAAGTAGCTTTCCTGCTGTGGAGCTGTATACCCCAGTGATGTAATGATGTCCCTCTCAAGTTGGTAGGATCTTTGACAATAGCATCCTGGAACTCAAGGATACAAAAGCATTTTTCTTTATTACCAGACCCCGGTGAAAACCTTATTCAAGTCCTTCAAAACTGCAGTGAGAAAACTGACATGAACGTAAGGAAAGCACTACAGGAAGCCAAAATATGTCAAGAAAAAGACGACAGAATGGGGAAAAACAGAGCTACCTATAAACAGCTATGGAACTTCAGTTCAGATAAGCATGTAACTACCACCAAAAAAAAAAAAAAGAGCATCAGGAGTAAGAGGAGCTACCTGTAAAAAACAGCACATAGGGACAGATCAGTAATAAAGTTCATGTGCTAAGAATCAAGAAACACAGCTCTGGGATGACAGACAAAGTACAATAACAGCTCGAAACTTGTTTAAGCTTCCAAAGGTTTTTAAGTAAATATCAAAAGATTCAAGCAGGTGAATAATAAACCCCAAATGATTACGGAAGAATCATTAAGGAAACAGTTCTATTTAAGAACTGCTCCTCTGAAACAGAAACAATTTTCCAAATATGATTTCCTATGTCCTTCTTGAAACATAATCTCTTCTAAAAAAACCTTCTGCAATAAAACATCACACTTAAGAAATTTATGAATAAAATACATTTATTAAACTCTACTTACACTATTTTTGCAGTATCTTCACAAAAGTCAACACGCAATGTCACTGGCTTTGTGCGATACAGTCTACACTTTTTTGCTCTATATGGGATCTGCATAAACACTTCCATTGCAACTCGAATGCTTAAAAACAAAGCAGAAATAACCTCATGTTACAGAGCAGATTTTATTCTCCAGAAGTCATTGGTCTCATACACATCCTTCCGTTACCCTGTATCTGACAACACAGTTTTTGCAGTCATTTGGCTCCCACTGTGAAACATCGTGGAACAATTGTTTTATTTCTCCCTCTGGGAGACGTGCTACCAGGAGCAATGAGTGAACTGATTTGCTCTGGATATGAATACACTTCCTGTTTACTTGAAATCTTTCTGATCCTTCACCACTGCAGTTTGAAGTCTTTTCACGATATTTAGCCCTCATACTACCACATACACCACTTGGAACTGCATATTCCATTTTGCAGTTATTACTTCTGTGTGAGAAACTAGGTATGATTAACATCAGCAAGAAGGAAGTCTAATAAATACACTAATTTGCATTTCTACTCATTTTCCTAGAAAGAATTTAGTCTTACATAAAGCTGGACAGGGCTCTGAGCAACCTGATCTAGTTGAAGAGGTCCTTGCTCAATGCAGGGGGGTTGGACTAGATGACCTATAAAGGTCCCTTCCAACCCAAACTACTTTACAATTCCATGATTCTATCACTAGAGTGATAATCTTATCCTTTACACTTGGTTTGATTGGAGACTTCTAATAATCAGCAAGACACCGTATAGAGCAAGCTTTTAAGATCCATATATTCATCACTTCTGTTCAAATTTTTATTTTACAATGAAAAAGCAGTAAATCATGCATTCAATTCTAGTTGAACATAATTTTAAACTCAGGGCACTGTCAAGTTCTTTTCCAATACAGCAACGTTCAATTTAAAGACATTACTTAAGACTTATTTTAAAATATTTTAAATAGGCTTTCTTCATTTTGTTGAATACTACAAAATAACATTTGATAAAGCTTCTTGTACTCAGAGTCGCATGTTTCATTAAAGAAATTTATTTTTAAATCTAGCTAAGGACTGGAACAGTTATTTTTTAAAACACACTTTGCAAGATTTTAGAAACAGAAGATTTCATAGTGGTTTTATTAAAAACTGGGAACCAGTGAAAACTCACCTTTTTTGTACCATGCTAAGACAGACTGTCAGCTCTTAGTAAAGTAAACAAGCTAGTAATCTGCAGTGGGAAAAAACCCTGCATATTTATGCCTAGATGTCAAAAGCTGGTTCAGCAACTGAAACCTTGCTTCCATATATGCTTTTTGAATGCTCTTCACTGGTTATAATTTTCTAATTTTTTTAGTATATAATTACTTAATAAGGGAGGAAAGTGTATATAACTAATGTTAACTGGCAATCATATATTTTAGTCACAACAAGCTGCCATTATTTCATTTTCAAATCTTTAAAAAACCAAAACCTACAATAGAAAGCATCTTTAAAAATTCACAAAACAAAGACTGGTTTGCACCCACACTTGCAAGGGCCTATCATATGGCTAGCAGTTTCCCAACCCACACCTCAATTAAATCAAAGCCTTGCCACTATCAATCTAAATAAATATCAACAGTATTTGTATGTATTAACTAACAAATACACTTCAGTGACAGTATAAAAAAAATCACTTACTCCTTTGGTTTAACAAAAATGTATTTGGCATAATCCACAAGAAAACATTCTGTTTGATAATGATCTGTACAGTACATGATTGACTTAATAACTGCTCTACACCAGCATTTGAGTTCCTCACTGAAAACCACACAAATCTGAAAAAGAAAGAACAAGACAGTGGGTTCCTATAAATGGAACAAATTACACTCAAAAATTTTTTTAAAATAATACAGTATTTATTATACCGCCCT
Source organism: Phaethon lepturus (assembly GCF_000687285.1). NCBI lineage: Eukaryota > Metazoa > Chordata > Aves > Phaethontiformes > Phaethontidae > Phaethon > Phaethon lepturus. The sequence goes on from NW_010541038.1 coordinate 29,656, forward strand.
TTATATTCTTTTTAAAATGCAAGCCTTGCAACTTATGTAACTATGGAATTTACAGATAAGAAGATGTAAGCCATATAACAGATAAGAAGATGTAAGCCATATAGATGCCTACATAGCAATATCAAAAAAAGATCAATGTGCATCTTGGATATTTCACCCCCAAACCACTGTAAATAACCGATTCTTTGTATCTACACACTGTATCAGTGAATTTACCTGGCCTTCTTCTACCATTAGTGGTTTTACTTCATCCACATCTTTGTAAGATTTGTCATAGAACTGATTCATTTCGGCATTCAGGTTTTTATACTCTATTTCATCAACTGTGTAAGGCCCACATCCTTTCATAGTAACCCAAAAGCAACCTGGATCTTCAATCTGGATCAAAGTGTAGACAACAATAACAAATACTATTAGCCTCTGCTAAAATGATAGGCTTTTTTTAAGAACATCCGAGCAGCAAATGTAACAACAAAACCTAAAATCTTTAGTGACACACCTTAAAAATTATGGTGACTGATACTTAACATACAGAACATTAACAAGCAAAACATTTTTCAACTTCAGACCATTAGTTCATTAAATGACTTCTCAGCTTGCAAGTTTCTTTAGCGCTGCAATTAACAGCATGCATAGTCTAAAAGGTAATAGTATTACCTAAAGAGTTGAATAAACCAAACAGTGGATGAAGTGCAAAAACATAAAGCTTTTTACTTCTGTATCGTCTTCAGGAAGTGTGTATAAAAAACCCAAAACAAACCCCACCAATGGGCTTTTCTTCATGCTCAGAGAGTCTCCAAGACACTCAGTTTCTTTAAAAAGGGATCATAGATTTCTGCTCAGCCTTTGTAAACCTTCGTATCACAGTCCTTCAGCTCATCTGGGTCCCCAGTTGTTGTGGGTTAATGCCCATAGGCAGCTAAACACCTTGCAGCTGCTCCCTCACTCCCAGGCAGTGGGATGATTGAAGGAATTGGAAGGGTAAAAGTGAAAAACTTTTTATAGTGAGTTGATATAAAAACCAGCTGAATAGGTAAAGCAAGAGCTGCACACACAAACAAAGCAAATAAGGAATGCATTCACTGGTTCCCATTGGCAGGCAGATTTCAGCCATTTCCAGGAAAACAGGGCTTCATCACGTGTAACACTGGCTTGGAAAGACAAATTCAATAACCACAGATAGCCCCCTTTTCTCCTCCTTCCCTGCAACTTTTATTGCTGAGCATGACATCATACGGTATGGAATATTCTTTTGATCAGCTGGGGTCAGCTGTCCTGGCTGTGTTCTGGGGAAATGATTTTTCCATTATCTCTTGTGGGATTCAATAGAATCTAGTACTGTACTGCACTCTACTTACGATTATGTTGCACATCTCCCATTTTAGATTTTAGCTGCATCCCTACTGGTGTCTTTTGAGATGAAACCAATATAAACACTTAAAAGAAATGACAACACATATAAAATCCATATTGACCCCACATGTGTAAGAAATTGCTGCTGAATGGAAATACAGGGGCATCATCTTATTTGTAAATCTGACTTCCAGAAAGTTGCATTGAATTAAGTGAACTGCATTCCTTTAAACTTTAAAACCACCAGCATACCGCTAATACCAAGACTTCCATGTTTCTCAGCTACAGTCTTCCTTAACACTGCTGTAAAAGAACAACAAAAGTTTGATTAACCATTTTTAAAGCCGTCATTTGTTTTGAAGCATATTTAAAAAGCATACACCTAAAGCAAACCTATAGACTTTTGCTACTTGTCTCAGGAGTATTAGTCTAGGCACCCGATTTACACATATCTAAGGGTTCAAACCAGTCTTCTTAATGAAGCACCACGTTAAAGCTTACTTCAGATGTGCCATCCAGATTTATTTACATACAACCACATCAATTTTTAATACACTAAAACATACCTGCTATCCTCAACCTACTTACAGTACATAGCTGCTTATCCTACATTCAAAGACCGACAGAAATAGGCTGATTGAAGACAAGGGCTGCTACAGTCTATCTACGTGGCCAAATGGACAAGGAACACCAGAGGGAAATGCTCACATGATTTAAAAAAACCCCAAAACTAACACACAAGAAGAGTCCCAAACTTAGCAAATAATTTTAACACAACAGCTTTTTACCAGTATTTCACATTACATTCATCTGCAATGGTACACATCATACCTAGGAATTACAATGGAATAATAAAGTACCTACAGACTGAAGTAATTTGCATTTCCTTTTGGCACAAACCAGCACAAGATCATCACTGCAGTGTCTAGCTTACCACTTAAAAGAATTCACACTAGAAGCAGGTGCCTAATAAAATGCTTTGGAAAAGGCAAAACATTGGTCTTCCACTTCTAAAACTAGCATTGAACAAGCCAGCACTAAATAAGAAGCAATGCAGCTACACCGTGGTCATAACTAGCAACATGCTTTGCTAAGAGATGGTATGAATTATTCGCAGTTTGACTTTAAAATGAAACAGCTGAAACTACTTTAGAAGCTTTACCTGATATCATACAACACAAGCATACCATTCAAGTTACACGTAAGTCTCTAACACTGCCCTATAACATACTGTAAAATGAGATGTTGCCTTAGACACTTCAAAAATACACATTTTTATTTCAGGAATAACATATGAGAGGCATAAACAATCTCTCCTAATCTCTCAGTTTGAGAAGTGTAAAACCAATAAATGATCTATCAAAGTATCAAGGATAAAGCACACCCATGTAAAAGGAATACATTAGGAGAGCTGCCCTAATAACAACATACCCACTTTGTTATTAAGAACTAAATGAGAACGCAAACATTTGCTCAAATCCCACATCCAATGCTAAGGGTATTTACCTTGTAAAGATGCAAGGGGTCACCAAAGCCCTCACTCCCAACTACTACGTTGAGAAGGACATAACAGGAGAAGGTAAAAAGATGCCTCTCCAGCAACACAAGACCGACGCAAACACTCCTAGAAAAACCAACCAACTACTCGCTATCCCTGCCTCTCTCCCTCTAGTCAGTCTTACTCCATTTAAGAAACCCACCACTAACAGACACAGTACAAAGAAAACAGAGCACAGTAGGTGAAAAACTTCTAAAAACCTGTATTTTCTGCTTTACCGCACCCCACCTCCTTCGTATCCTACCATAGTTTCACGTTGTTCCTCCTAACCTAAGCCACCAACATCACCACAGCCGAGAGCACCCAAACGCAGCCCTACCTCTTTTTCGATGCTTCCAGAAACAGGCAGCCCTCCCGCCTCCGAAGCCACGCCCAGTGCGCAAGCGCAGTTCCGCCCAGTGCGCATGCGTACGCAGGCCGCAGGCTCCCCTGAGGCGATGCGCGCGCTCGCAGCTCCGCCTCGTGTTTCCTGCGCGTGCGGCGTGGCGGGCTGAGGTGAGGAAGTGAGAGGTCAGAGCACTGTAATGGCGCGTTCTCGGCTCCTTAAGTGTATTGTTGTGACAAGTGAGCCTGAAGGGAGAGTCTTGCCTTTCTGCTGTTTCTGCCCCGGGCGCGGAGGGGCAGGGCTCGCCGCGCAGCACTGGCGGCGCCTCAGGTGGAGGAGGGAAGGGGCCGGGTAAGGAGGCGGTGGAGCAGCTGGAAGGCAGCGGCCTGGAGTTGCTCCTGTGGCGGTGTCTCCCCGACGCAGGGTCGCATCCCGCACCGTGAGGTGATATCGGCCAGGGCTTCTGCGGCACGGTTTTATTCCAGAGGCCGCAAAGTCGGAAGTGGAGCGTATTGTTGAAAGGTGTGCAAGGTTAGGCAGGTGGGGAGAAAGAGCACCTGCCATTTCTCTATCGGCGTTCAGTCATGCTAGTTAAACTTACACATACCCACAACAGAAAACAGCTATTGTAAATGTCCCATAGCATTTAGGCCTTAAAAAAAATGTTACTTCACTCTAGTATCTTAAGTTCTGTGATAGAGCAGCCACTTTTTAATTTTTTTAATTCATCCTGTGTATACTACTCTTTCCATGCAGACTTTAAAAACAAAAAGTGTTCCAGGCCTGATTTAGTTTTGTGCAAGGCTGCACAGACAAAGAGCCAGCCTAAGAGAAGGGCATGAAACATGCAGCTGGCAAATAAGGCCCACCTCTTTGGACAGAAGCCCATACTTAAGAGTGGCTCGGTACTTTGAAATTACAGCTTTAATCATCACTATTTTTAACTTCGTATTAAAAGATATTTACTGTATGTTTATTTGAAACCAGTTATTTAGCAATTTATCGTTACTTTCTTTGTAAAATAGTGTATTTTTGTTACTTTTTTTGTTTTGTTACTTTTTGTCCTTTGGCCTTCAAGCTCCCTCTGCTGGACCATTTTGCTTTTGTGGGTGGAGAAAAAAAAAAGTTACAGGAGACAATCGAAGATGGAAATGCAGACTGTTCACCTAAGATGCGGATTTAGTATTGAGTTGACTCTTTCTGACACACAGCAAAACTGATATTAGAATTAAAGGCATAATGTACAGCAACATGCAGGTGTGTAAAAACTTCTGTAAGAATAACCTGTGTCTAGGTTGCTGAATCATTTATTTCCTAAAAAGATTTCCTCCTAATAGTTACCTTCCACCATGAAAGTAAACTGGTAGAACAACCATAGGTACAGAACAATTAAAAAATCATCAAGGAAGCTCTCAGGCAACTATGAAAGACTATATTGCAAAATCTAAGCTGTTGCAGATTACATGATTTCTTTATTTTTTGTATTTTTTTTACATATATGTGGATTTTTTTGTATATTTGAATTCATGACCTCAGTGAATATGGACCAGATGAAGAGTAAAGTGAAGACCTTGAATTTTAGGAGAGTGAACTTTCAGTTGTTTAAGGAACTTGTGGATGGGAGCCCCTGGGAAACTGCCCTCACTGATAAAGGAGCAGAAGAGAGCTGGCAGCTCTTCAAGGATGTTTTTCTGAAAGTACAGAAGTTCTCAATTCCCCTGTGTAAGAAATCGGGCAAGGAACGCAGGAGACCAGCATAGCTGACCAGCTTCTGGTCAAACTGAAATGCAAGAAATAAATGCATAGGCACTGGAAGCAGGAATATGTATCCATAGGGGAGAATATGGGGATGCTGCCGTATCCTGCTCAGATGACTGACTTTGCCCATTATAAGGAAATAACTGAATCATTTTGAAGCCAAGATACTTGTTACTATAGACACCACAACTATGATCATAAGCACGTCTTTACCTCATGTCTTTCTAGTACTAGTGGCCAGTGTTAATCTCAAAAAGCTAAAAATCATGTAACAGAGCAATACAAGGTACTTTTGCTTCCTCTATTCCACATTTTCTTAATTTTGCTGTTGTCTTCATGTTCATAGGGGTTAGCCAGAATATTCTGAAGGAGATACTATATTGCATAATAAACCATATACATAATATCTGCTTCATATGATCCGTGTTTAGTAGAGGTGTACAAATTTCAACAAGGTCTGTAAAACCAAGAACAGTCGGAGCATGTTCAGAGAGAAGAGAAGGACACTTTTTTCAATCCAAATGAATGCTACAAATCAATTAAATTTAATTAAAATATTGCATAAGGTTTTAATTGAAATACAGAACAAAAGCTGAAACAAAAGCTTTCTGAACAGCTTTACTGGCTAATCTCAAGTCATCAGTCATTCTTCTTCCAGATAAAGAATAACTTGAATCACTGCTTCATTTCCTCCATTTAAAAAGACTTCATTTACTCCATAAAAAAGAAAACCAACCAACCAAAAATCCAAAACAAAAAAGCAAGCAGCAATCCTTCCTCTGTTCTTAAGTTCTTAAATCTGAGATAAATTTGGTAAAGTAGTTGAGAAGCAAAATGTGGGATGTTGAAATATGGAAATAGATGTTTCCAAGGTAGTATATTATTCCCTGAAGTTGTTGGTATCTTTTTGGAGCTAAACAATTTATTTTTCTATTTTTTAAATTGCTGACAACTTGAAGATAAAAATTATCATGAGTAAAAAGAACGTTGGGAATGCACTCAATCTGATAGATGACTTTTGTCTAAATCATCTCTACCTTTGAAAATTGTAAAGTTTTTAATAGATTACCATTAGCAGAAAAAATTTATGTATATAGAATATAAACATCAACTTCATAATAATTGTTTTTAAAAGTAAGTTTTAGCTAATAAGTCCATATATACACATATACACTGGTTTTCCCAAAAATGAAAGGGAGAATAGACTGAGATATGTCAGCAGATATAGAATGGGAGATTTCATTCATTCCTAGACACGTATTACAGTTGTCTAATGGATAACTTTGGGAGGCATAGTAAAAGAATTCTTCAACTCAAAACATACTTGTTCTAAACATAATACATACTTAAATTTTCAGTGAGAAAAGGACCTGTGTGACCCAACAGACCAGTGTTGCAGCACATTCTGCAATTAGTAAGTAGAATAAGGTGGTAATGGCTCAGTATAATTACCATCAAATCATATTTAAGTTAATTATTGATTAAGTTGATGATTATGTTGAATTTTCAGTAGCCTCTAAGCATTGTAACTGGTACAACTGTGCTGTTTCAAAGACTCAAAGAATTGGGTACACATAAATCTCAGACCACACACACAGAATTCTTTGGCAGGACAAAGGAATATTTTCCTGACTATTTGGCAATGGTTAGAAAGGACCACCACAGTGAATATGTATGTAATTAAAAATATTCTAGCTTTAAACCAAATGGGTATTATAATCTGCTATTGTAATCTGAACAGTCAGAGTTCATCATCAGTGGATTCATATGTTTATATTTTGCTTGAATATTAACATAGACAGCAAGATTGTTGATGTTTTTTATTACTATTCTATGAAACACACTACCCTCTTTCATGATATCTTCAACCTTCTTATCTGTTGACATGATTATTTTCTCTTCTCCTGTATAATCTGGATCTTCTGGATATAACTCATCTCCTGGGGGCAGGAAAAAAGTTTTAGTTATAAATTGCCTACCTTACTTTTCAGCATTTTGATTGAGAAACACTAGCAATTTTTTAATATTTATCAGGACATGAAACTCAGTGGGAATGTATTTCACAATACAGAAGTAAATTGCCTCTGAACATATTCAGATTTAAAGATAGAGCTATAAATTTGTGAAGTATGTCAGTGATGCTGCAGTGTACATTTGAGGTGTTGATTTGAATGTTTCCGTGTTCCCAATAACACTAATAGGCTATAATCACAGCATGGTCGATATGAGTTTATATAATTGGTGGAGAACAAGACAAATTCCAAGTGTATAAAGATAGGCTATGGTAGGACTAAGAATAGAAACTGTTCCTTTCTTCTGTTCTGTTGAAAAAAACAGTGCTTTGCCATATAAATGCATGTTACTCTTGTACAATAGTGCTAATATACCACAAGTACAGAAATTCTAGAGGTCAATAGTGACAAAAAAAGACAGGTGAAAGCATAGCTAAAAGCAAACTAAAAAAGCAGAAAATAATAAATACATGCAGGCAAAAAAGTACATGATTATGAAATGAGAGAGACTCAAGTAGGAAAAAGGACAGGAGGGAAATTAATTCATGTATCTTTGTAGGTCACTGCCCTGTCACTACAATTGCGAAGGCTGATACTGCAGCAATGCTTGATCCACTTGCCTTTACAAAGATGGGTAACTGAAGTAAATGAGAATTCCCACTGAAAAGGACTATATAGGAGGTGTTCTAATACATCCTTCAGATAAAAAAAGTTGAAATGCTGGAATTTCTTAATAAACATATTAATGACAACCATATGAGACAAGGATTATGAATAAGCACAGAAATAACTCCGCTGTCTCTCCGACTCAGTAGCATGTCTCTGACAGTAGCCATTATCAACTATTTCAAAGAAGGGAGTCAAACAGTAGAAAAAGTGTGCAGTAACTTGACTTAAAAGAATATTTTCCTTGCAGTTATAGATGGGTTTGCCACGTAGCTTGAGTATGTATTAATTCCCAAGCTTTTTAATATGTAAAAGACCATTGGTTTTCTTACCTGGCAATAGCTGAATGTAGCCATCTGAGGCAGTTAACAGCACAGGCATCCAACGTTCACATCCCTCTAGAGCTCGATCCAAGCTGAACTGGTGTAATTCATGGAGTGAACAGAAGTTGCACAGTCTACACAACTCATAGAACTGAGGTGGAGCAAACCATATTTCTTGAGATTTGAAGCGTTCAATGGCTTCTGGAGGTGATGACCACTAAGATGAAAACAAGCAGATAGAAAGTATCAGTAACTTTAAAAGCCATTACCAATGAAGTCTTTACAGAAAAACAGCTTGCCACAGTCCATGTTTTCTGAACACAATAAAAACCATGTATAAACTATACCAAAATAACAACAACAACAACAACAAAAGAAAAATGTAATAAAAGCCATCTATAAAAATTACTTTTTCCTATAAAAATAAGTTTTTATTCTACACATAGGTAGGCCAAGTTTGGAAACGGAAATTGAGACTGGTTTTAGGGACCTGGCTAAAAGTCTACTGAAACCTATAGAAAACCTTAAACTGAATGTAAAGTCAGTTTAGAGGTTGCTACTGATGCTTCAAGGATTAAAAATACCTCTAAACATATGCTTCTTGTAGAAACTGCTTCAGAGCATGAACACTCAGCTATTCATGCTTAAACACTGCGTTGTTCTGCATGTTTAAACAATAGTTTAAATAGTAACCTTCATTTCATCACAGATGGTGAATTTAATAATATAACTGTGTGCATAAACATTTGCAGTAGATTTATGCAGTTACTAACAAAATTATAACAAACATGAACTCTTTTAAAGATAAGATCTCAGATACATTTAAATTTCTGTAGCAATACCTGTTCAAAAAATAAATGCATCAGTAATACCAAAATCATGAGGTAAACTTTTACAGAACTGTCTGGTTTCTCACTGACTTCTAACTTACTTTCAAACTTTTCAAACGTAAAGACCCTAATGTGCCTGACCCTGAGCTGTTCTTACGAAGTTTCTTTATGAAGTTTTTTGTTCTTTTACCCCCTCCAGTTGAAAAAAGAAGGTAATAAAATCAATACAGCTCCAAAAAAGCTTTTGATAATACAATATTTAAACAAGCTTGTATGTTACTTAAAATACTCCAAGTAACCACAAAAGACAGAAATTATTAGTAGGTCTTGCAGCCATGGAACACTTTGAACGTGCCACATGGATCTCTCCAAACGTACTGAACATTAAGGGCATAATGGCAACGCTCCAATGAAAACTGCACGAAAGAATGTATAAAAAGTGATTACTTGTCATCCACCTTGGAAAGATACGGTAATTCAGGGTGAAAGTGATCTGACGTGACACACATCCTATGCCATAAAACTTCATGTAAAAAGACCTTCAAGAAACACCCTCTTCTGCCAGCAGTTACAGCTGCAGGATGGATTAAAGAGGGCCGTGGCCGTTACAGATTGGAAGGATAGATGTACAGGGAAGGGGGTTACCATGAAGATGAAAACTCCCTTCCCCTTTCTCACGTCTGAAGGGAGCGTTATCAGGACGGCTGCAGAGCCGGACCTTTGTCCGACTATTTAATCTGCAGGGAACACACCAGGGGCTGGGCGGCGAAGAGGCGGGCAGCTCGCGGCAGCAGAGACCCTCCCGCTCGTTGCCGGCGGGACGCTCGCACGGCTGGACCGTGCCGAGGAGCGCGGTGAAGCCCAGGCGCTGCCTCCTGCGCCAGCCCTGCGGC
>NW_010541039.1:0-273 GCF_000687285.1 Phaethon lepturus
AGTCGCTTATAGAATGTTTCATTTGCCTCTTAGTCTTAGTTAGGTGGTCTATAACAGAATCCCAGGAAGATGGCCTTCCCCCTCATCCTTACCTATAAGCACTCGCACTCGAGTGGGTCTTCACAATCATTGATTTCTATACAATCAAAACACTCTCCGACATACAGAGCCACCCCACCACCTCTCCTTCCTTGACTATCCCTTCTGAAGAGCTTGTAGCCATCCATTGCAGCACTCCAGTCATGAGAGTCATCCCACCATGTTTCTGTGACG
>NW_010541039.1:670-4578 GCF_000687285.1 Phaethon lepturus
CTTCGTTCCCCTTCAAATCCAGTTTAAAGCCCGCTCGAGGAAGCCTGCCAGCTCGTCAGCTAGAATCCTTTTGCCCTTTGGACCCAGTTGCACTCCATCTGCTGGCAGGATGCCCGGTGCCATGTAAACCACCCTATGGTCAAAAAACCCAAAATTCTGCCAACGGCACCAGCCTCTGAGCCATGTGTTAACCACATGTGCTTTCCTATTCCTTTCAGATTTCTTCCCTGTCACTGAAGGGATTGACAAAAACACTACCTGTGCTCCTGCTCCATCAATCTGTCTCCCCAGTGCTCTGAAGTCACTTTTAATTGCCTTTGGGCTTCTTAGCACAACCTCATTGTTGCCAACCCATTCTTTGCCTCAGTCTTTATTGGCAGTCTCTCTTCCCACACTTCTGAGGTGGATGGACTGCAAGACGGGAACTGGAGGAGCAAAGTCCCTTCCACTCTGAGAGAAGATCAGGTTCAAGACCACCTGAGGAACCTCAACATGCACAAGTCTCTGGGACCTGATGAGATGCATCCCAGAGTCCTGAGGGAATTGGCTGATGTAGTTGCCAAGACACTCTCCGTGTTATCTGTAAAGTCCTGGCAGTCAGGTGAGGATCCTGGAGACTGGAAAAAGGGAAACTGCACCCATTTTAAAAAATGGTTGAAAGGAGGACATACTGATATGTCAGCCTCACTTCTGTGCCTGGGAAGGTCATGGAACAGATCCTCCTAGAAGCTATGCTAAGGCACATGGAGGACAGAGAGGCGATTCCAGACAGCCAGCATGGCTTCACCGAGGGCCTGACCAACCTAGTAGCCTTCTATGATGGCTTGACCACATCAGTGGACAAGGGAAGAACTACAGATGTAGTCTATCACCTAAGGGATGGGATGCCATCCAGAGGGACCTGGACAAGCTCCAGGAATGGGCCCATGTGAAACTCCTGAGGTTCAACAAGGCCAAGTGCAGGGTCCGGCACATGGGTTGGGGCAAGCCCCGGTATCAATTCAGGCTAGGGGATGAAAGGATCAAGAGCAGCCCTGCCGAGAAGGACTAGAGGGTACTGGTGGGTGAAAAGCTGGACGTGAGTCGTCAAAGTGTGCTTTCCGTCCAGAAGGCGAACTGTATCCTGGCCTGCATCCAAAGAAGTGTGGCCAGCAGGTTGAGGGAGGTGATTCTGCCCCTCTGCTCCACTCTGGTCAGGCCCCACCTGGAGTCTTGCATCCAGCTCTGGAGCCCTCAGCACAGGAAAGACATGGACCTGTTGGAGTGGTGTATACAGAGGGGTTAAACGATGGAATTTTGGTCCGTGGATGGACACTGGCTGAGAAGTAGATAGCCAAGAAAACCACAGCGGAGGGGTTAACAGATGAAATTTTTGTCTGTGAGACAGAGTTAGCGCAGGAGAAAACGGATGGCTGGGTGAGAAATAGATACTAGGCTGGGTGAGAGAAAACAGCCCACAGAGATAAGAAAGTTGATCAAGGTTAGGGGAGGATGTGGAAGACGTGCAGTAATGGAGGAATATAAAGCACAATTCACAATTTTGTTTGCCTTGCAACATTCTGCTATCGGCTTGAGCATGGTTGATATGTGACTGCTGGATTATGGTAAGATGCTGTGTGAACAAAGCCTACAAACCAACAGACGGGGCGGCTGTGGCGCATGCATTGAAAGGTGGCAACCGAGGCGTGTTCCGACACTCGCTGGCCACGTGTGTCGAAACTCGTTCCTCTGCAAATGTATAAATACCGGGATTTCCCGAGGGGCAGTGGGCCGGTGTACGGCAAGGCCACCGTTGCCTCCGTGGGGATGCCCACGTAACGCTGGCACCTACCGACTGCTGGGCTGAGCTCGCGGCGCAGGACGACACAAGAATGTACAGATGATCCATCTTCCTCAGAGTCCTCGGGTTGGTAAGACAATTGCTTTGCAAAACACCCTTAGTGTAATGCATGTCTGTAGTTAATAAAAACGCTTGCTTTTTCCCCTTGTAGCCTGTGTGTATGTGTTTACCCTTCTCGGGAATCCTCGAAACCATCCTAAAACAAGCAGGTCCAGAGGAGGCCACAAAAGTGATCTGAAGAATGGAACACCTCTCCTGTGAGGGCAGGCTAAGAAAGCTGGACTTGTTCAGCCTGAAGAAAACTTTATTGCATCCTTCCAGTCCTTAAAGGTGGCTTATAAGAAAGATGGAGACAGACCTTTTAGCAGGGCCAGTAGTGACAGGACAAGGAGTAATGGTTTTAAACTGAAAGAGAGCAGATTTCACCTAGCTCTAAGGAAAAAATTTTTCCCAATGAGGGTGATGCAACGGTGGTAGACACCCCATCCCAGGAAACATTCCAGGTCAGGTTGGACGGGGCTCTGAGCAATCTGATCTAGTTGAAGATGTCCCTGCTTATTGCAGGGGAATTCGACTAGATGACCTTAAAATGCCCCTTCCAACCCAGAGATTCTATGATTCTATGATATTCATAGCATTTCTGGCAATAAACATTGTTATTGTTGGTAGCTTTTTTCTGGTGGATCCACTGCCTCATTTGTCAGCATAGATACTAACTTGGATAGCCTAGAAGTGTCCTAGTGTGTTTAGAAAAGGAAAGAACATCAAGGCATCTGTGTAATTAAGAGTGATGGTCTTATATTGCATGAAGGCTAGTATTCCGGCCATTTTGTAAAAGACTGGATTGGGAGTGCAGATCTGTGTTTGTTTACCAGATGAACATCTGCACAAAAATGTGATGTCGCGGTTTGCCAGGAATTTTTACTTGAAGGAAGCTGAAATATTTAGCAGTTTGATCAGTCTGTTTCTCTGCCCCAAGGAGTATATGGAAGTGTGTCAGCTTTTGTTTATTTCAGCTACAGTTCTTGTATATCCTTATCTAGGTGCTGATTTGGCAATTCAGACAAACTCCTATGTAGTTTAAATAAGGTGCTGATTTGGCAAGTTCAAACAAACTCATACATAACTTAAATGGGACCCTGAGAATCTCCTAAAGTTTACTGATGCTTAAGAGCTTAGCTGCTAGTAAAGGCTTTTAGGAAAAAAACTCTCTTCCCACAAAAGCCACTGGCAATTTAGCCACAAAATTCAATCAGCAGAAAAATTAAAACTATCTTTGGAGGTTTGTATTTCTGTGTGGCCTCACATTATCTAGATCAATTATTTTTGTTTCTGATTTAAGTCACTGGGAAGGGTCTTCATACATCAAAAGGTTATTTGCTTATTCAAATGCATGTGGATGAATCCTGAAGAAACACCACTTTTTGTTTCTTTCTCTTACTTAGAATCAAATTGGAATAACCGGGACTTCTCTAGACAAATTTCATGCATGCAACTGCACTGAAATCTTGACTAGCAAGCCTCTGTCCATATATGTATCTCAGAAAGAAACCTGTAAGGTTATAGGTAGGATTAAATGGAATGCCACAACAAAAAGTTATTGTCAGGCAAGAAAGCTGATCATGATCCCACAAGTGCTGGGTGTGTGCCTGGATCTACTCCTGCTGTCAGCACAATGGGTCCTGGGCCTGTCAAAAAACAGATATCCTTGGGCTGAGGGGCCACATGAGCCAGCAATCCTAGGAAACAAGTAATGCAGAGGGAACTTTATTTTGCAGACTAGCCATGCAGTTTCCCTGCAGTGCTCTGGCTGTGGCTATTACTCACTGCTGTGCTTACCAGTTTCCTCATTTTTGAAATGTGGAATCCTTCCTTCCTCCCTCCCTCCCTCCCGCCCTCCCTCCCTCCCTCCCTTCCTTTTCCTTCCTCTTTCCTCTCTTTCCTCTCTCTCTCTTCCTCTCCCTCTTCCCCCTCTCTCTCTCTCTTTTCCCTTCTCTTTCTTTCTCTGTTCCTTTCTTTCTCTGTTCCTTTCTCTCTCACTTTCTTTCTTTCTTTCTTTCTTTCTTTC
>NW_010541040.1:0-26178 GCF_000687285.1 Phaethon lepturus
CCTCTCCTCTCCTCTCCTCTCCTCTCCTCCAGGAAGAAAAGACCTAACTTCTTTAGGGCAAGTCCTCCAGCCCTTTAATGATCTTTGTGGCCTTCCTGTGGACTCTCTCCAGTCTCTCCACATCTTTCTTGAACTGTGAGTACCAGAACTGGACACCAAACTCCAGGTGCAGCCTGAGAAGTGCTGAGTAGAGTGGGGTGATCATGTCTCTATGTCTGTTAACAATGCCCTGTGGATGCAGCCCAGGATCTGATTTGCCTTTGTTGCTTAACTCATGTTCAGCTTGTTGTCCACTGGGACCCTCAGGTCCCTTTCAGCAAGGCTGCTCCCCAGCCACAGACATTCTAGCCTGTTTAGAGGCTCTTTGGTTAGAGGTGCACTTCATAGAATCATAGAATCATAGTATCTTTGGGTTGAGAGGGACTATTTAAAGCCATCTAGTCCAACCCCCTGCAGTGAGCAGGGATATCTTCCACTAGAGCAGGTTGCTCAGAGCCCCGTCCAACCTGCCCTGGGATGTTTCCAGGGATGGGGCATCTACTACCTCACTTGTCTTTGTTAAACTTCATGCTATTCTTGTTAACACACTCTTCCAGCCTGTCCAGGTCTCTCTGTGAGATGGCTTTCCCTTCTGATGCGTACACCTATCACCCAGATGGGTTTGTCAGTCCCATCATCCAGATCAGTTATGAACATGTTGAACAGCATGGAGCCCAAGTATTGATCCTTGGGTGACAAATAAGCTAATCTGAATATTAAATTGTTGCCAGTGTCAGTGACCCAACTTAGTGACAAAGTGGCTAAGGAAAGCAGAAATTAGCAGATATTTATTTGGCTCTGTGCAGCCAGATACTGAGCATGAGTAATTTAACAACCTGCTTGTCTTCTTTTATCCTGTCTCGTAGGAGAGATGGTATGATGGGGCTATAGCCAGAGACATGGGAATGTGAGGAGGGAAATGAAGAAAGGAAATGATCATCAGAAAATCTGTCTGCCAGTACCCATACTTGCAGAGGTGTTTTCCCCCCTTCTTAGAGGGGAGAATATGATTCTCACTTTTCAAGTGATTCCAAAATATTGCAACTTGCTATGTGGGTCTTTGATCTCAGCTGATATTTATAGTTAAATATAAAGTTATGAGGATTCCAAATGTCAGGGTATTACAGGTTGCCAGAAAGCAGGTTGGCATCCCAGACAGAATCACAGAATCATTAAAGGTTGGAAAAGACCTTTAAGATCAAGTCCAACCATCAACACAGCACCACCATGCCCACTAAACCATGTCCTGAAGTGCCACGTCTACACGTTTTTTGAACACTTCCAGGGATGGTGACTCCACCACCTCCCTGGGCAGCCTGTTCCAGTGCTTGACCACTCTCTCCGTAAAGAAATTTGTCCTAATATCCAGTCTAATAGACTAGATAGTCTAATCTAGACAGTACTGGATTCTTCAGGATAGGTGCCTTTGAGTGTTCACATTCATGCAGGCAGGGATCCAGCCCCGAGTGATCTTGTGCAAATCCAAAAGAGAGTCCTTCCTTGTTCTTATTCTTCCTCTTTAACACGGCTTCAGATTTGGCCAGAGGAATGACCTGTGTCTCTTGAAGTTGTTAATTATAATTCAGAGTTCCCAGTATGACTCCCATCCTGGTCTGTAAAAGGATGCAGAAAGATCCTTCAGTCTGCATGAAAGCAATTTCTTTGTGTATCCTATTTTATGACAGTGTAACTGATGGAGTCCCTGTTCTGCTTACTTTTACTCAATGGAGTAATTCTGATGTAGTAGGCATATATTTTGACACTAGCTTCTCAGAGAGAGGGCAAAATTTGTGACTTTCCCAAAGTCAGTCACTGAGTTAATGCATATCCTTCCAAAACCCTGACAGCCAGACTGTTAATCTAAAAGCACCCCACCCTGCTTAGACAGGTTGAAAAGTATGGTTGCATTAACTAGACAAAATGTATTTTACATTTTACTTTTTTTATTAAAAAACATGCCTGGAGCATTTTTTTGGAACTTTACTGAACATCTAAATTCTGACTGTGGTTTTAAACAAAACAAATCCTAAATTTTTTTTTAGTAATATTTAAAAAACTGAAGAAGTGCATTATTGAAAAAAAAAAGTCGGCTTTAGTGGGAATCTATTGGTGGTGTGTTGTGGACAATTGATCTTTTTATTTGCCCAACTGATAACTGAAATTATAATTTCCTATATTATTCTCAATTTAGACAAATCTAAAGCTGTGAAATTCCTACAGTAGTCTTGCTTGTTCTCTAGAGGTAATCAATACCTTTTCTAGTTCATAAGAGGGTAGGTATTTCATACATAAATGCTTTTCTGAAGCAACTTGCACAGACATTTAAATGCTTGATTTTGTCAACCGCTATTGTAAAAAGCTCTTTTCAGAGACAGCATAGTGTTGAGGTTAAATGTCATATATGAATATGCAGAGGTTGGCTCAGTTTCGTCATAAAGAAGATAAAATGTCAGGTCTAGATGTAAGTAGCCCAAAATTCTTGGTGATGTGGATCAAGGATTTTTGTACAATCTTCTTTCTTCTGGTAATTATTATTATGGAATACAATTCTCAGGTATCAATTGAGGAAGTTTATAATTTTGGCACACAGGCTGCCAGTATAATCTAGGGCTGAAGCTGTGTGAAAATGTTGCACCATATATATTTAATATTCCAAGGACTATGGTTAGCTACACCTGCTATGCATAATCATGTGTAGTAATTAGAGATGATTGAGACAAGAATGCAGGTTTGGTAGATTTGCAAGGAAGGAAACAGATGCAATATTGGTCTGAAACATTTATTGTTTTCCTCTGAAGCTTTTTTTTTTTTGTTCACAGATAGAAATTTCGTTTTTCTGCAATAAATGGCCCATGCAAAATGAGTTGAAAGTGGCAATGAAGGACATTAAAAGAGCTGTTACCAAGTTATTGTTTTATAAAAACCAAACCTAATATGATCAGAAAATGCCTGTAACTTTTACTTAATTTTCCTGAAAACACATCCCTGGTAAAGATTTCAACAGACCTTGATTAAGTTGAGAACAAAGTTGAGAACAAAGTTGAGAACAAAGTTGAGAGGATTTTTTTTATGTTCATGGAAGAACAATTTTTAAAGCCTTTTACAGGTATCTTTTCAAAGAGATCTTTAAAGAGATGGATGAGAGTGAAGATGCCTTCAAAATATGGAAGTGTCCTGTGGATAGAAAGGCATAAATTGCTCCCCAAGTCTATAGAACCTCCTGTAGTTGAAGATGTCCCTGCTCATTGCAGGGGGGGTGGACTAGATGACCTTAAAAGGTCCCTTCCAACCCAAACTATTCTATGATTGTATGATTCTGTGATCAGAAATAATGGGCTGAAATTTCATCAAAGATAATTTTAGATGTGGGGGAGGAAATGTTAGAATAAAGACAGCGAAATGCTGGAACAGCTTGCCTGAGTCCTGTGGAAGTTATGCAAACATCCTTAGATGATCCAGATAAAGACGATATTTTCTTGAGCAGGGGGAAGATGGATCAAATAACTTCAGAAGGCCCTTTCTGGACCTATTTTCAAAATTCTGTAATGATGCTCAGTGGTCTGAAGGAACCTTTGAGGTCTGACAGTGATTTATGGGTCCAAAGGCCAGGGTGTTGTAGTGGGAAGGTCTGGTAATTAGGACTTTGTAAATACTGCTGATGAAGACAAAGAGTGACTACTAGGGAGGTAATTAATGCAGAGAGATTCTCTCCCAACCCATGGGCTGGGTCCTTCTCAGCTAGTCTGCCTGTTCTTGTGGAATGTTAATGGGCTTGAAGAGTTGTGCAATATGTACGTGTGGAGGTTAGTCCCACAGAAAATGTTGTGCAGGGTCTGAGCGGAGTTTACTGTACCAGGGAACCAAAACTGAGGTAGGTTCCTTATCTGGGACCTCTCCTCAAAGTTCAGTAGCTCAGAGATCATGTCTTTTCTCCTGAGGCACTGTTTCACTTTCATTTATCATTCCTATTTTAGTGATGCCCACAGATCTAAGTCAGTAGCTGGGTTTTATTACTACTAGTTACCACCCAGAAACTTTTCTGGTACCTTCTGGAAGAAGCTGCTGATATTAATAGTCAACCCAGGAGGCTTCAGAAGAAACAGGGGAAAGTGGAGAAGTTGCTCCAGAGTAAGTCAGGGACAGAGCTGAGGACAGCAGCCTACCTCCTACAGCTTCTCTAGGCTTGACGGCTGTTACCTTTAAGGAGACTAGATGCCTGTGTTTGTGCAATTAAAAAAAAAAAAATGTGAATTGCATCCTGCAAGTATAACTATATTATTTTACTTAGATCTTAGAGGCATATCTATAATCCAATGAAATTGCTGAGTGTTACTTTGCAGAGCTTTACAGGGGAAGCACTGCGTTTTGCAACAATTAATTTTGCAGAGGAAGCAGCCTGTTTAAAGATGCCTGCAGCAGTCACTAAAAAATGTGTTGTTTTTCAAGGCCACCAGACACACAGTTGGCTAGGTTGGCTAATAAACAAAACAACAATGCAAAAACCCAGCCTCGTGGGGTTTGCAGGAAGAAGGGATGAGAAACAAAATGAATAATGCTTACCTGCTAGGGGTGGGTGAAGACTATAATTGTTTAGCCCCCAGCAGATCCCTGGAAGGGTTAAAAATGACAAAGATATTAGTTGGCGACTGCTAAGATTGTTGGGTTTGAAGCTCTGGGCAAAACGCAGACTGTTATTTACCGGACTTGGTCGATTTACTTCTTAATGCAATAATGACCTGTGAAATGAAACGTGAGCTAGACAATTGTTCCTCATTGTTTCCAGTAAAACATCCTTTCATACCCCATTAAACCACCATTAATTCCATTTGAAAGAGAAGCAGGCACAAACACCGAGGAGTATCTCTCTCTTTTCCTCTTTTCCTCTCTTTGTGGAACGGATCAAGGCCTGTGGATAGCAAAGCATCTTTCTTATCCATTTTAGAGGGCGCTGGGCAGCCTGTGGGGACCACATTCCGGAATGAGCACCACAGGGATCTGCTGGATTGGCACCCAGTGGATCTCATTCCTGAGTTTTGCAGAAGAGCGTATCAGCTAACCTGGCAAACGCAGCCAATCTATTGGTTTTAATACATCGTGTTTCTCTCTCTTATTTAGATTGGCTTTCTTTAAACGTGAGATTAACGTGATCATGCAGTTTACGTGCATATATAGGTGTGTGCCATTTCCCACCCAGCAATTTTTAACCCACTTTCAATTTCAATCAAAAGTAGTAGATGGATAAGTTCTCAAAGGTAATAGATTCCTACAGGTTAAAAAAAATTTAGGCCTGGGAAGCAAACCACTATCAGTGAACCCTTTTGTCCCCCCAAAGGGGGATAACCCTTGGTATCCATTTCTTGGGTACCAAGAAATGTTCTCTGGAGAGAAGCTCCCATTTTGAGTCTCAACTAAAGGAAAAACTTTTGGACATTGGTAACTGCCAGAGAATCCAGCCACAGCTTTGTAATAGAGCACTGGTTCCACCTCACATGAAACTTGCTTCTTTAACTCCTGACTCTCTTCTGCTGTAGCATATTATTGAGTAACTACAAAACCAAGGAAATATAAAACTGGAACATTTAAGATGTTCAGATGTTATCCAATGATACCAGATCAAAAAACAATAACTCAAGATAGTTTTTTCCCCTTAATCAGAGTTGTAACTTGAGGGAGAAAACTAACAAAGCATCTGAATTATGAGATATGAAAACTTATTTTATTCTGGAAAACACTGGTGAATAATAGCAGATAGAAACTGTTTTCCTACTAGAGTTTCCTAAGAAAACTTTTTTCCATGGAAAAAAAAGTTTTTTACGCTTAGAATCCTTCAGTCAAAATAATTTTTAGTTTTCTCCTTTTTTGGGGGGGATGACACATGACCTGATTTTCGTCAAAACCCTTTTTCTTTCAATAACAACATAGAAACACAGCTTCAAGAATAAATTTTCAGTTAACTTAAATCACTGTGAATAATTCAGAAATATTTAAGACAAATTGTACCTCAGTTATAATGACATTTATCTGGTAGTCCCCCATTCTATCTGAAGTTATAGAACTGGGATTATAACATTTTCCATTCATGCATGAGATGTTGCTACTGGGCAGACAGTATTTCTTGTAGTGAGGAATCGATTGTTTTATAATCTCAAGTATAAGGAAAAGAGAAAACACTTGAGTGGGATGTTGTGTTGGAGATGTCTATTCCTGAGAAGACTTTGGTCATCTCTGTCTCACACAACACAATGATAAAGTCTCCTTAAATCCAGCACATCTGCATGTCAAGTGGTGTCTTACATGCTGCGCAAAACAAGAGGAGATCTGGAGAGGTTAGAAGCGGGGACAGTTCTAATGAACACCAAGGTCTAGCAAAAGAAAGTCAAAATCTCCTGACACTGTTAACCGTGGCCTGCAGGACCCCCAACCTCAACTCCCTGCCTTCTCTACTTTTTCATTCTGTCTGACCTGTCCAAGATCCTCAGCCACAACACACATTTCTACCTGTACAAGCCAGGACCCCTTATCTCTTCTGCCCACAGGGCTCCCAAGATCTTCCTGTTTCCAAACCAAAACTCTGACTCTGGGTCACTTCTTTCTTCCTTCCTTTCTGCCACATTCTCCACAAATCAGGGATCTAATGCCAAACCTCTTAGCACCCACAGACTTCCCAATCAGCAACAAAACTACCTCCTTGCTGCTTTATAGTTCTACCTGAAATCTAGGCCATGGCATTTGATCAGTTCCTTGGCAGGTGATGTCCACCTAAAAAGAGGTTGCCATGGATCAATGGTTTTTAACCAAGAGTACCACTGAATTTCATGCAAGCCACGGTTTGACAGCCCGTGTTGTAACACATTCCATCATTACCCCTGTTTTTTCAGCTGCTTCTACTTTTAGATTTTATTTTTATCTTATTCTATTTTTTAATACTCTGTACTTTTATGTTATTTGCTACAGTTGATGCCTTTCTTTTCCCATGCTAGATTTATGCCTGGGGTAAGATTTTGTCTGCAGGTTTGCTGAGAAATGGTTCATCTGCAAAGAACAAAATGAAGCTTTTTTGGTGTATGTTAGAAAAAAATTCTCTAAACTCTAGAACCTGTGGGCTTGCTGTAAAGGATTGAAGGTTAACAGGTAAACAGCTCTGAGGTCAGTGAATTGTTTTCATTGTCCCTGCAAAAAACTGTCCAGAACTATGTATGAAAATAAACTGCAAAGATTCATTATCTTCTGACGGGCTGTGAAAGATCTAAGCTTTGACTATTGCTTGTGAAAATTTCAGTTCCTGCTCTGCTGTGTTGTTTGAAGCACAGACACCAAATGCTCTCTTTCTTTCAGCCGTCTCCAAAATACCTGAGTATTTGGAGCCTTAAATCCCATGTTCTAGTTCCCTTGCATTGCATCTGCTAATTAACAAAAGAATTCTGGGCACTTCATGACCCTTGTTGCTGCCCAAGGCGCTGTGCCCCTGGGAGGCAAACACGTGTTATGTCCTGACTCTACAGACTAGGTCAGTTAGGAGCCAGGGGATTAGAGAGTCATCTGTGGTGGAAGGGAAAAGAGACCTCAAAGTTTAGCCATCAACAAGTATGCCATTAACTGAGAACATGCTGGTTAGATTTTTATTAACCAGCCTTATTATTAAGGCACCTAGCACAGTTTACTTCGTGTGGGATTGATATTTTTTTAATATATGCCTATATGTCTCAGTGACGGTTTACTTATAAGATTGAGACTCATTTAGAAAAAAAATGCAGCCTTATGGAAGGATTCAGTTGCAATTCTTAAAAGAGACGGAGAATGAGAAGTGCAAAAACCCTTGCCATGCACATGAAGAGCAATGGCTTAGGGAAATAAGTCTTTTTTTTCCTTCTCCTATAATTCTTCCTACATAGCAGTATTCTGAATCAGAGAGAATCACGGCTGTATGTTTGTGTGTATGCAAGTGTGTGTGTTTATACACGCACATGCAGGCACTATCCTCACAACTGCACTTGGAAGCATTTCATCATTTTTTCCCTCTTATCTTCCAAATATTAGCATTTAATGAAATACACATTTCCTTCATTTATTTTGAACCTACTCCAAGGCCAGCAAATACCAGAACCTCAAATGTTATGACAGGATAGATTCTTTATTGGTTTGTTTTCTTTTAATTCTTTCTGTTTTTACTGTGATTTTTTTTTTAAAAGATTATAGACCCTTATGTTCTAACTCAAGGAGACTGGCTTCCAACTGAGGTAGACAAGTATGTCCAAAAAAATGTCCCTGAGACCCATCCAATGCAGACAGCTGTGCAGCAAACAGGAAATTGAGGAAGTCAGGTTCATCAGAGACACAGGATTTCCTTCATGGATGTTTCAGATAAAGCATCTTTAATTTTTCCACGCTGGTTCAGTGCTGTAAAAGAACCATGAGAAAAGCAGCGAAAATATCGCCTTGTGGCTTGAAAAGAGTGATGTGAAAGCAGAGCTGAAAGACAAGTTCTTGTGGGGACCATTGCACCTTGGCCATGTTGACATGACCTCTTCCAAGCAAACTCACACTTGTCTGTCTGTGGTCCAGGCTGACAACAGGACATAAGCCAGCTCTGAAGCAGAAGTTGTGTCACACAGACACAGAAGGGCAGGACTGGCTGGGATGGAACATTTCCATGCTAATGTAGTTATACAGCTTCCACTTCGGGTTGGCCATGGTCCTTCTAGTTTGAGCGGGGGGCAGAGCAATCTCAGGTCTGCCTCTAAAGGGCATCTTAAGTGTCCTCCTAGTTTACAACATGCCATGCTAGAGGTTTCACTGCTGGCAGACTTGCATCACGGGAGCCAGCAAGTTCAGCCATCAACATGCGAGGAGTGATTTATTGTGAGAGTGACAGGGAAACACAGGCTACTGCTGCAGAGTCACTCAGCAGGTCTGAGTTCGTTGCAGTACTCCATTAAAACCTTCTCCTGTGACTTTGAAGAAGTCACTCGATTATCCTGTGAAATGAGGTCAATTGGTTTTTTTTTCCTGAACTCATTGGTTTGTGATGGATCTTGACATGCCAGTGTTGGGACTAAAGAAGTGTCTACGTAGCATCCGATGCAATGTGATCCCAAGCTAGTTTGAGGCTCCTGTGAAACACTGGGAGAAATTACATATCAGTAATTAACGGTGTCCATATGGCATTCCTAAAGCAGGCAAGAACTTAGCTGTCTGCCTGTATGGCCTTAGTTTGCCTTGCTCTTCTATTTGTGCTTTTAGGTTTTGACACAGTCTTGCATTACATGATCACAGCAACAAGCAAGCAGTTTTGACTCATTTGGTCCAAAATGTGATTGTTCTGGAGATTGCTCGGAGCTGTAGAGTATCATGTTTGTATACAAGAGCTCTGCCTTATCTGCTGGAGAAAGTGAAACATGTGGGATGAATAAGGACTGGAGGAGAAGAAAGGAAGATCTTGCAGCACAGGTGGTTACTGAAACCCATCTGGGTAACACAGCGACTTTAAACATGTCTTTTAAACCATTTGCCCACATTCCATGTCTCCATAGCATTTTATCTCTTGCCTAGATACAGCTGTGCCTGAGCATGGTGCTGGAGAGTGCTAGTTGCAGGGACCAAAACTGCTCTGGGGAATAAACTAATGGTTAAAGTGTGTGGGTGATCATGAGCCAATGTATGAGATCACACGCTAAAACCATTTGGTTTACTGGTGTAGATGTGGTCTGGCTGATACGCACACTAAAAAAAAAAGCAGTAAGTGCAAAAACCATCCATCTCAGATTCAGCCGTAGTGCACCCAGGACAGGACTTAATAGGGCATTTTAACTAATGAAACTGCAAATGCTGGCTAAGCTTGGACCAAGAGGTTGGTACACCCCAAAAGCAACATTTCACATGATAATTACAGTTGAAACACGCAAGTTCTTAATTTGTAAGGCATATCTTTGAATAGATGTCATCACTCTGTCAAGTTCAAAGCACATGTGGTTGATACAACAAGCACCTTGGGATGCTCTGGCTATGTGGCATGAGTATCAATAGAATAATTAGTTAATTGGTTGAAAAGAACATATGAATTTCCTAATGATTTTACGGAGAAACAGATCAGTGCTTTGGAAAAATATTCAGTTCTCTGGCATTGTGTTTAAGAAACTGGAAAATAAGTATTTGCATCTTGGGTAATTACATCAAATAGTCTAAGATCATGCCAAGACCATAGTTATTAACTTGCCATATAAATCTTTATATGCATTTTAATATACATAGATATAAACATATAAGATTATAAAATCATCCTGCATTCTCCAGTTGCTGGGAAAAGAGACACACAGCTCTGAGGCAGCTATCACACTGAAGCATCATAAGCTGTTCTAATACACCTTTTCTTTGGAAAGGTGGGGTTTTTTTTTCTTTTATCTTCTGTGTTGTAAGCACATTAAATCGGCAACAGTACCTCAACCTCATGAAAACAGGTTGTCCAGACAGGATAACCTTGCAACTGTAACCTACTCCAGAATGGGAGTCACAGGCATGAGTCAGATACTGGTCCTGCTTGGGACTTCTGCGCCTTTGGTTTATTTCTTTGTCTTTTCTATTCTTTTTTACAGTCCTGGGTAACTGCCCACTGATTTCAGTTTCAAGAGGCCTTATTCTCTGGTTGCTTGGATAAGGCAAGTTGAATTAAAACTTTGGCATAGATGTTACTTGAGAAACCAATAGAGAACATAACTTCTGTTTTTGACAAGCTAATTGGCCAAGGTTTAAAACCATCAGTTATGCAATAAAACTGTATGTAATTAATTAAAGGGAGCTGATTATTTTCAGTCGGGCTCTGTTCCTGAAACATCCTCCTACTCACTAATAAACTTTGTTCCTGCGGTGGTTTCTCTGAAATTAATAAACACATTGCAAAACTAGAGTAAGTCTGCCTCATTGTTTTCTTCCCATGCTCACTAGGACGCAACAGTTACTGGACTCAAAATGACATTTCATCCCTATAAATTCCATACTGCAAGCACACTATTTTTCCCCCCCTTTGGGACTGATAGGAAATTGTAGCGTTAACTGATCAAAGGTGCCAGCTGAGTTCAAGTTTATACCAAAAATAAATATGAAAGAACTAGAAAGTATAGCTCTACTGGATAAATATTCAGTTGAAAAAGATACTTGGTAAAAATAATTTCCCTAATAGCTGAGGAGAGTCCTTGGCTCCTCTTGGACCTCTGCTACTGATTCGGTGCACCGTGTGACAAATTACTTAAACTTTCTGTCCTCGTCTCAGTCTGAGGAGTGACTACAGTAAAAGCGTACCTCACTTGGGAGCAGGGCTGGGCTGTAATGTCTCTGGTCTCTGTGCCTTAGGAGATGGGCGCTTCTTTCCATCCACAACTGCCTTCTTTCCATCTCTGGAGAGGGAGCTAAGAAATAAAGCAAGAGCAGGACCTGTCAGGAATGAAACCCGGTAGAGCATAGATGCTGTGGGGGAGAGGAATAGGCTGTGTCACTTCTTGAGGACATTTCCAGCCCTCTGACTCTAAATGCTACATGTCATTATCATAAATTATTAGAGGTGTAAGTAGAACGATTAAAAGTCATTTTTGCATTGCAGGAAAATCATATGATGTCTCCCTTACTGTTCAAACCACAGTTTAAGACATCAAAGTCAGCTTTAGAGAAACTATTTTGTCCAGCTCCATGTGCAGTCTGCTTCATGCGGCTGGTTTGGACCGTCGTTCAGTGGAGGAAACCTGCTTTCTCCTTTGCCTCTCTAGGGCCCAAGGAAACAAACTTCCTCTGTCACTCAAATTTGTGTCTGAAGTAAGAAGGGAGCTCAATGGAAGTCAGTGACCACACATAACTAAAAACATCCTTTGCTCTTGGAAACCCTGAGGCTCTCTGGAGAAAAGATCTGACTCTGTGTATGTCTGTACCGCACTCCAGAGGAAACAACCCAAAATTGGCCAGAGCTCAAGTACAAGCGCAGTGCTGCCCACACCAGAGTTGTGCAAACAACTACACAACTCCAACACTGGCTTAAAAATCAGGGTCAAGGTTTAGCATGTGGTGGCTGCTTTGGGAAGAATATTAAGCATTTATAGACTGAGTTTTTTACTCATAACCGTGCCTTCCAAAGCATCCATTCAAGGACAGTCTGACCTGAAGGTAGATCCAGTTCCTGTGCTCTTTGTTAATGCATCTTGTCTCATCCACTTTTTTAGCTATTCTAACCTCCAGTGACAAGGTGGCCCAGAATTTTTGTGACTGACAACTTCTGGGCACAAGGTCATCCTTAAGAGTTATTATTACTAACGAACAATGCCTCCATGTATGGCAGACTAAACAAGTCACACTTCTCTAATATATTCATGTTGGATATTTGCAGGTTTTTTTACTGTTCTCTCTGCAAAGTGAGTAGTGGGCCCTGATTCAGTTGAAGGCAATATAGAAGCTAACTTGTTTACTTTGACCAATTTTACTTGTAGATTATGTTTCCAAAGAAGCCCTTTGTAACTAATAACTCTTCACTGCAACGCTGAAGGGCTTACAAGTTATGGGATGGTGGATTATGGAAGAGGGTGTGTGGGAAAAAGTCAATAATAATACCAATAAAAAAGCCATCTTTCTGATCAAAGCAGAAAATGCTTGAATAAAGATTATATTAAAAAAGAAAAATGTAGAGGTCTTGTTAAAACCTTTGGGTTACTGTCCAGTTATGTGGATTTTCCCTCTAGTGCTTATTCTGGCATTCATTAAACCCTGATAAGTTACATAGAAACACTTGAAAGAATGATTAGAAATGCTATGTGTGAATAATAGAATTGCTTAAAGGGAAATGGAAATTCTTAAAGGGAAATGCATACTGACATGGAAAGTGAACTTGTGTAATTTTCTCATTGTCCAGGGTTATTATCTTATTCCTCTTTTTTGTGGGTGTTGAATTTGTATGCTTTTATATTCACAGTTTGGGGG
This sequence comes from Phaethon lepturus, assembly GCF_000687285.1. Taxonomy (NCBI): domain Eukaryota; kingdom Metazoa; phylum Chordata; class Aves; order Phaethontiformes; family Phaethontidae; genus Phaethon; species Phaethon lepturus. The sequence goes on from NW_010541040.1 coordinate 12,991, forward strand.
CTGCTTAGGAAAATAATATTGCCTTTCACTTAGCTCCAGTGGGAGGCAGATGTGTTGAAGGTCTTTCAAAAAGCAAAATCTCTTTTTTTCAGGTGCCTTTCTTTGAAAGGGTTAGGCTAGAGTTTGCAGGAAAGGAAAAAAAAAAACCCAAAACAACAAACCAAAACAAGCCAGTAGCCCTAACTCAAAGCCAACCCAGATCTTTCCTCAAAGTTGTCTGTGTGACCCTTTGCAAGGAGCACGTCGTGGCTTTGCCGGTGCTCCTGGTGTGCAGTGAGCATGGGGCCACATCTCCTCAGCTGTTTCACGTCTTTACCTTAATGTGACCTCTTCACTAGGACTCAGTGCCAGCCTAAGCTCAGCTGCTTCAGTTGTGATCATGTAGAAGTGAAGTTGGGGTGACCTTGAGTCTGTTGGTGAAAAACTGTATGAATGTTCTCTGGGAAAGGATAAGTCTAAATCTTAAATAACTTTGTTAGGAGTTGGACACCAGGCACTCAATTCCTTGTGTCACTCTGGAAATCTAAGTCTGTGACTTCGAGTGTCTGGGGAAGGTAAATCCTTCTCACCAGTTAGATGTGTCCAAGAACTTGAACGTATTAGCAGAGGTGTGATGGAGGACGCAGGAGAAAAAGAAGTTTTGAAGTGAGAAATAAAAGTGCATTCCACTACCAGCTGAACAACCTTAATGCTGGATTGCTTGAACTGCAAGAGCAAAAGTCCAGCATGCAACACCTTTTATGCTGCTCCTCAGCAGTGCCTCAGTCACGGTGTATTTGCAGTTGTTTAAGAGCTGTCATACTGTGGCAAGTGGGAGTGGAGACCGTAGGCACCATCATGCAACCAGAGATTATCCTGCTGCAAGGAATTTACAGCCCTAAATGGAGAAAACAAAGGGCAGGAGGGGAAACCAAGGCACAGCCACTTCTGTGGGTTTCAAGCAAGTCCATGGCAGAGCCAAGAAAACCTTACCGTGGCTGGTCTGGTTGGGCAGAGTTTTTCTCTCCAGCCTCCAGTGCTCTCAGGGTGAAAGTCCTCATAATTCAGTTTCAGACCCCTTTTCACAGGTTAGCTGTGTTGTGGTTAAGAGGTCCGATAGGCTCCATCTTGGCATGGCAGGGGCATAACCCCATCTTGCCTACACGCCTAACGAGGGAACGGTTTGTGTTGCAGGAAACAATGCAGCCAGCACCTTTGGGAAGCTTTTTGCTTGAGTAAGGGTTTATTGCTTGCTTACTTGGTGTTTCTCTTTAAACAACCACAGTGTTCGTGCCCGCAATGTCAAGCACTGGAAGGTTAAATCAAAATTAACTTGTTGCCGCAAGAACATGTTATATTCCTTTTCTTTACTCTTCATGTTACAGAAATAATATATTTGCACTGCAAAGGCTCAGGCAGAGGGGAACAGAGCTGATCCTGTGGTTGAATTATGAAGTCAAGCTATAAAAGCCCTAATCTAAACTGTGGGATAATGAGATACAAGAGGATTTTCTGAGGTCCATTGCTGATCACATCATGTTTGTTTAGTAAAATGGGAGTATTTTCACTGAGATAAAAGCATAGCTTTTACTGAGAGTAGTTTCAAAAACAACCTTCAATACTTTAAGCCACAGTGATTTCATGGGACATGGACAACATTTTTTAAGCCATTCTGAGGTTTTTTGCTCTGCCTAAGATATATGTTGGTATAACATTGACATGTCTTTCCTTGCTGATGTTATCCAACAGAATCTGAGAAGTGTTTTTTCCTTGTACTTTCTTTTTCAACAGTGTGGTCAAAAAAATCTCTGATTCAGAGGATGAAACCCTGCACCTCTGAACTCGATGTCTGTGTTGACACAACCCTCAAAGAGGGATCTGTGGATAAACTCAGAGCTTGGTGAGCTCCCAGTTCCATCCACCTTTCACCCCTACAAAGACCACACAGGTGGACGATGGTAGTGTAGAAATACCTGCAGCCTCTCATGGGCAGCCAGTCCAGGTGTGTCTTGCCATCTACGAAGCTTTCATGCAGACTGAGGCTCATGACATCACATGTGCTCTGAAACTTGGTTTTCCCTTGTTCCTGGGCCTGTAATTGCCAGTTTATTGTTTGGGCTGTGGATCAGGTGTTGAGGGAGACTTTGTGGTGTACTAAGGAGAAGGCGTAGATGTATCCTGAATGTCAAGGTTAGGGTTAGAATAGCTTGTTTTTCAAAGAGAGATTCAAGTTATACTGGACAGATTCATCCTGTCTAACTGAAATAATTTATCTCACCCTAAAATTGCTGTCTAAGATGCGTAAATTTCCCATGCAAGGTGTTGATTACTCTCAGCTCCGGGAACCAAGCTCAGACTTAGATGCTCATGTCTAAACATTTAAACATGTAATCATTGAAATCTTGCCAGACTCACTGTTAGATCTCTGATCTAGTGGCAGATGTGAGAGAAAAAATATATGGGCAATATAACAGCGGTTCTCATTCTTCGCCTCAATAATTATGTGAACTCTGTGTTTTCTATAGTATGTGGACACCTAGACTTGCTTAATTTTAACGTTGGTTTTTTTGAAATATTTTCCAAACTTCTGAGATAAAATGTATTTTTTTTCCAGTTTTATCTAGAAAAGTCCATTTATTTTGATTTCACATGCAAACTTGGTTTTCATGTTTGTGTTTAAAGGAACTTTTCATCTTTGTTTCCCTTGCCATTCTTTTTTTCATTGAAAATAATAGTAAAAGGAATACAAAGATAGCAGTCCATAAATATTATTTGAAATTAGATTACAACTAGTGATTTTTAAATATTTATTCTGTTAAAAAATCAGAAAATTGAATATTGATGTGAAATTGTTTAGTTTTCTAAACTAAGAGATTGTCCTGTGTGCATGGACATTTGGGAACTGTCATTGTCTATGGTGTTTTTTTTTGTGACTGATTGATGTTGAAGCAATTGAAAGCCCCGAAGGAATCTTTTTCTTCAACTTAAGAATTTGAGGATGGAAAGGGTTCTGCTATTGGAAGATGTTTCTAAGACATCTCCTCTAACCTGTTTAAGTGAAGATGGTGAGTAAACTAAAAACGTTACGGTACATGAAGGCAGGGGTAGAGGAACATATCCATGATGTGACTGCATCAGTCTCGCTTCCACAAGACATCGAGTAAAGAGATTAATTTTCAACTAAAAGGAAAAGAAATAAAAAGGAATTTTGATGAAAAATACCCTAAAATTCATGCTACCCATTTTAAAATAACAGAGCTCATCATATCATAATATTAAAATGTGTCTGTATTTTTGAAGGACTGATGTGCCGTCCCTGACCTACATGTGCTCTTGACCTCAGCACTGTCCTTCCTCCTGTTTTACAAAGCTGAAACTATGTGTTGTATTAGAGCCCAGGTACAACTACCCCCCAAAATGAGGTGACTTTTCATCTGAGGAAGCCTCAGAAAACCTGGTTTTCTATCTGGTCCCAGCCATAGAGACTAGCAGACTTAGCCATATGTCTGTCATGACCCCAGGGATATCAGAGGGAAACCTCACAGTGGGTTAGAGGCATGCAGGTTCACTTACGTCTTCCTGAATCTCTCAAACAGAAATAATCGGGGAGTGTACTGTAGCCAGAGGGAGTGGAGGTTCCTTGCTGCAAGTCTTTATTTTATTCACCCAATGTCTCTTCACTCTCATCAGCTTGCACTGAGGCTGTTAACTAGTTTCCCTCCTGTCACTGAGGTAGGCTAATTGAACGGCAAATTTTAAGTAGATTGGGCTATTGAAGCAATGCGTTGACTTGATTGGTGGAACTGCAGAGAACTCCTTCTGTTGCCATCACATTTATGCAAAAGTTGAACAGCATTCTATGAATAATTCTATTCTCCATTTTGTAAACTGATACCATTCTTAGTTTTTCTGTAAAATATTGCCAAAACTACCTTAAATGTGTATATTAACTGAATGTACACATGACGTGTCATGTGTTTATAATACCTGAAATAAAGTATTCATACATGTGTTTATATATATTTACATTTCAAGGTGATAGATGGTAGATGGATAATGTGATTCTGTTGTCTTTGATGTATAGACCACTGAAATTGTGAAGCCATCTCTTTCTTTTCTCCTACTGCCCCAATCCCTTTGGTCACCATCACCCCCCTGCAATCCAGTGATCTAAGAAACAAGGACTGGCGGTGACAAAGCATCAGAAGGAGGCTAAAATCCGTGTGACATGTGACATAGAGAAAAGGTCACATTGCCCTGCATCAGCCCCCACTTAAGTCAAGTTAATTAATGGTTCTTTTTTTTCCTAATTCAACTGGATGGGCCTCCAGGCAAAGCGCTATTTGTAATGGCACTGCATTCTGGAGCCACCCAGCCTGATGCTGGCTGTGCCCCTGCATGTCCCCATGTCTTCAGGACAGGAGGCATCAGCTCAGCCCTCCACTCACTCTTCAGATATGCATGTTGCTCCCAAGTCACCTGGCAAAGGGTGATAATGAGCCTGATCTAGGTGACTTTCCATCGAAAATCCAAATGCTAGGCTGAGCACCATGGAGCAAAGCAGACAGGAGCTGTAAAGAAAATCTCAAATGAGAAACCACAATAATTTCAGTCTTCTCTGTTGTGGATGCACATTGGACTCCTGTCCACAGCAGCAAAAGAGCCACCAGTGGAGCTCCTTAAAGAGGGAGGGAGATTGAAACACAAGGCCGAGATGTGTCCCTGGTCTTTGTGAGGGTAGCTTTCAGGCTGGGCAGCAGTGTCTGCCTCTTTCATCAGCTCTACCTCCATCTTGGCTAGGAGACATGTTCCTGCCCTGTCCCTCATGTACTTGTGCAGAGACATGTGTTGGCTGAGGTGGTGTTCATGACACTGGACCTGCTTGGGCTCCTATAGAGACGGCTGGACCTGTCTGGGGTCCTACTGAGAGGGCTGACCTCATGTTCCTGTTGTTCTTGCTCTCTGTGGGTGCATTTACACATAGCCCTAGCCTGTGCTTCTGACTCCTGCTGGCATTGATGTCTGCTGTGGGTCAGCCCTGTCTGTCTCTGAGCCTGTGCTCAGAGCAAACGTTTCTGTGCACACTGTGCTGTATGGGTAAAAGAAACTGCAAGAGGTTTTACTGAGATTCACCGTTCTCATCCAAGGCGAGGGCAGACAACAGATTGTTCTGTCCAAAATCCACTGGTGGCAGAGTCCTGGTGGTGTTGCCACTCCTCACCTCATCCCACTCTTGCTCCTGTATTTGCTCAGCATGTCTGTAAGAAGGATTGCCACAGTTTGTTTGTTTTTGTGAGGCCTTATGTACACAGGTTTCACCTGCCGTTTCTCAGGGCATCTTGACTAGAGGGTTGCTCATGCATGATGTGTTGATGAGGGGGCTTACTTGACGGCATCATGCATCAGATTATTTCCTGCAGTTACATGAAACCACAACCTCAATGAACTCAGAGATTACAACTGACTATTGAAGACCAGAGTTGGGTCCAGCTGCATCAACCCAGAGAGACCCTAGCTGAGTAGAGACAGGAAGTTATTCCCAGGTTTGCTCCTGTGGTGACTCCAATCCTCTCAAACCCATCCTCCCTGTAGTAACTAAGGTGCAGTGGGCAGGCTTCTCTCATTTCAGCTACCATCAATCCATTGCTCATTCCCAGCAGGGAGATAACATTTAGGAGGTGAATAGATTGCCCTTTCCTTCCACTCAAGTTGGAAACCTGCTGTTATGACAAACAGAAGGCAAACAGCAACAACTTTGTTTTCTGCCTCACTAATAACCGTTTTAATAATCACCTCAAATTGTTTTTCTCCACTTAAAATATTTTTCTAGTGCAACAGAACAGCAGTGCCGGCATTGTAAACCGCTGAGTGAACAGTAAGTTTGTTTGCAACAAGTACACAACAAATTAAAAAGATTTGTGTGAAAAAAATTCAGCAACCTCCAGTAATGCTGGGAGTAGGCCAAATATTTCAAACAATGTCTGCTTGGTCTTCGCCTCTGGGTGTGAACTGCTTTCTTGAAGGGGCCCCGAATTAATACTGGTTGCAGGTTTCCCTGTTCACTTCCTTCAGCTTGAGATACCTCTCTAACTGATGTGGCCTGTGCTCTCTGTTAAATTTTGCAGGTAGATTTGTGGCCACAGAAGCAGCCTTACAGGGCAGATGTTAATGCGGATAGAGGCTATGCCCATGCTGAAATGATGAGCATGACTGGCAAACTGGACAAGGAGAAGGCTGAGGTACTCAACGAGTTCTTTGTCTCAGTCTTCACATGCAGTTTCTCTTCCCACAACCCTAGAGGGGATGGTCTGCAAGATGTCATCTTGCAGGAGGAGCGAAGTACCGCCCACTGTAAGAGAAGATCAGGTTCGAGACCATCTGAGGAACATGAACATGCACAAGTCTATGGGACCTGATGAGATGCATCCCAAGGTCCTCAGGGAATTGGCTGCTGTAGTTGCCAAGCCCCTCTCCATGGTATTTGAAAAGTCCTGGCAGTCGGTGAAGACCCAGGAGACTGGAAAAAGGGAACCATTGCACCTATTTTAAAAATGGTAGCAAGGAGGACACAGGGAACTACTGACCCTTCAGCCTCACCTCTGTGCCTGGGAAGATCATGGAGCAGATCCTCCCAGAAGCTATGCTAAGGCACATGGAGGACAGGGAGGTGATTCAAGACAGCCAACATTGCTTCACCAAGGGCAAGTCCTACCTGACCAACCTACTGGCCTAGGATGGAGTGACCACATCAGTAGGATCTCTATATTGGAGAGAGATGGATTTAATGGGTGCACTGTTTCGTGGATGAGGGATTAGTTGGATGGTCACATCCAGAGGGTAGTGGTCAATGGCTCAATGTCCAGATGGAGATCAGTGATGAGTGGTGTCCCTCAGGGGTACATATTGGGACCAGTACTCTTCAATATCTTCATCATTGACATAGGCAGTGGCATAGAGTGCAACCTCAACAAGTTTGCAGATGACACGAAGTTGAGTGGTGTGTTTGACATGCCTGAGGGATGGGATGCCATCCAGAGGGACCTGGACAAGCTGGAGGAATGGGCCCATGTGAACCTCATGGGGTTCAACAAGGCCAAGTGTAAGGTCCTGCACCTGGGTCGGGGCAATCCCCAGTATCAATCCAGGCTGGCAGATGAAGAGATGGAGAGCAGCCCCATGGAGAAGGACTTGGGGGTCCTGGTGGGTGAAAAGTCTGGAGAAGAGAAGGCTCTGGGGAGATTTTATTGCAGCTTTTCAGTACTTAAAGGGGACTTATAAGAAAGATGGGAACAAATAGGACAAGGGGTAATGGTTTTAAACTAAAAGAGGGTAGATTTAGACTAGATCTAAGGAAGAAATTTTTCCTAACAAGGGTGGTGAACCCCTGGCCCAGGTTGCCCGGAGAGGTGGTAGATGCCCCATCCCTGGAAACATCCCAGGTCAGGCTGAACGGGGCTCTGTGCAACCTGCTCTGGGTGAAGATGTCTCTGCTCACTGCAGGGGGTTGGACTAGATGGCCTTGAAAGGTCTCTTCCAACCCAAACTATCCTATGGTTCTATGATTCTAAAATAAAGTGGTGCCAGGCCACAGACATGGAAACAATCCTCTGCTCTGCAAAAACGGTTACAACAGCCCCTGGCATTCTTTTGTCCTGGGCCAATTAATGCTCTCCCAAACTATTATTGGGTGGAATTTGGGAGTTAACATGTGCCAGGGCGCATTCCCAACTGGTCCCAATGGTTGTATGAATCCATTCTCTTTTGAAAGCTGAGAGTGTTTAATAGATGAATGCAACCAGACCACGTCAGTTGGCCTCGGTGCCTGGGAATACTCCTGGGCACATTTAATTTACTAGTGAAGATGTAGCCAGAATGTCTCTTCAGGATCATCCATTACTTACATATCTGTGTTGAAGTCGATGTTTTTTGCACTAGTCTGATTTTATCCCCCTGCCTCTGGTTTTAAAGCTCTTATTTTTTCTTTTGGCTGCTATAGCTGATCTGGGACATGATCTGCTGTCTTCATAAATCTGTGCTGTGTTGGGTTACTCGGTCTTCAAAGATGTTCAGATTCCAAGAGCTGTTGGTTTTTTTTCCTCTCTGAGGTGATTAAGCAACCCTGATTATCGTCAGTTAAGAGGCATCCTTTCTCTTTTGCAGCCTATGTGTGAAATTCTTTGAACAGCTTTTTGTTCTTTTCTGCCTTTTTAGGTTCTCTCTAATATGTTTAGATAGCGAGTCATTGCTGACTCCACAGGAGTATGGATAGCTGGTTAGGAAGAACCTGCTGGTGGCTACCTCATTTTTAATTCTACCAGTGCCTCCCATGCTCCTGAGCTGCTTGAGGATATGTCTTATAAGAACAATGGGGAGAATAGTGGTACTGCTCTGCACAATGTGGCTGCAAAGAAAAACCTTCTGACTACCTTTGTGCTGGTAAACTACAAAGCACCAGAGCCAGTTTTATGGCCATGGGGACAACTCTTAGTGTGGTCACATGCATAATGGTTAAACTACCTTATCCTCCAGACCAGACTGGTTGCATCCAAACTGGGATGGTCACAAATCACACTAACCCTCAGACGGCTCCTAGACACTGTTTCGGTCAGTATTAGTTGACCTAGACAAAAAAAACATGCCAAGCATTGTTCTAAGAATGTGAAATATGTGTGACTGAGTACCAGGGCTAAGGCATAAGCCTTTGCAAGTGTAGATCAAGCCTCAGTGTACCTCTTTCATAAGGCTGATGGAAAACATCTGTGTCCCACTCTGTCCCAGAAGGTAGAGCTGAGCTTGGAAAATGTATGGTTAAAGTTTCTGAGAGTTTTCAGCATGGGCAACATGTTTAACATGCCATCCCTAGCCCAACCCCAGCTGAAGAAATGTCTCTGTGGCAGTTCAGACGTTGATTTTGTTTATATCTTTCTGTCCTCTGTGAGAGCAAGAAATCCAGCACCCCAAAATCTCAGATGTTGTTGCTCCTGGCTACAATGTTGATAGCTAGGTTCTGAGATGTTTTGTCCCTCTTCGGTCCTTATTGGCATCATTAATGTTGAGAGTGATTCCCTATTCCTATGGGAGAGTTTTGGTGTCTGGGAGTAGAAGGACTCTGAAAGGTTACAGGTTTTGTCAAATCCTTCCTACTGTTTTCTCAGATGTGGAATAAAAGCAAGAGCATTAGCAAAAAAACCCCCAACCCCGTGGAAGCAAAGGAAAGAGATGAGCCGATGCCTTCCTGTTCTTACAGTGATTTCTGTTGGTTAGGGCAGGGTGGAGACAGGTTTGGGGAGTACAGGAGACCCTGGTCAGTCTTCAAAAGAGTAGTTTTCGTTGATGTTACTTGCTCAAATTGTACGCAAGGGTAGAACCAGAACTATTCTGGTTCATAACGTATTCTTTGCAAAGACTTCGTGCATGAAGTGGGGCGTCTTCACATTTCTTGTAAATCTCTTCGTTAGTTATTAAGTGGACAATATTGGTATGTCAGTTTATTCCCAAACTTACTGTATATGGTTTGGGATTACCTGGGAAAATTATATGAAGAATCTGGTTATTAAACCAGACTGCAGCTGTAAGGTCCTTGGAAACCTTCCTTCCAGCCGTAGGAGAAGGTGAAGTTCCACACTGGATTTGCAGGCTGCACCGGGTGTGGGTACACCCTCAGGTCCCCGTAGGGCTCAGTTCCTAAATGGTAAATCTCCCTCTCTTTTCCTGCTCCCTTTTAACTCTAAGCCGTCTGAGGAGTATCTCACTGTCAGCCTTTCCAGAGCATAGCAAAGGGGAGTCCTGTCTCCATAGACCCCTGGCCATAACACTTTCCAGGCAGATAATCTTAAACCATTCTTGCTCCGGACCAGCACTGTCAGTGTGCACAGATCAGCAGAATGATCACTAAACGGTCGTGTAAAGACTGTTTTGGTTAAGCACAGAGTACTGATCTCCCCTCATCATCCGATTCGATACCAGGATGGCTGGTAACACCTGGAGTTAAAACGTGGTTGTGGTGTCTCAGAGATGCCGTGCAGGTTTTGGTGATACGGATCTGATCAATGTCCATATGCCCCTCAGATCCCTGCTGGATGCTTGAGCAAAGGTCAGGTGTCTTTAGTGCTCTCCCAGAAGGTTTTTAATGGAGTGAGCTAGTAGCTTTTATCCTTTCTCATAATTTTATGAGGCAGGATCCCCCCTCCTCCAGGCAAGCAGCCAGCCTGCCACTAGCTATTCGCTTTAAAATTATGATGAAGCTTGAAATAAAACACAGCCATGGACTGAACCCACTAACCCTCAGTCCAAAGGTATTAAGGCTGCTGGTTGATAGAGACAATATCTAGTTCTTGGAAATGTTTTGCTTCTAGCACCCTGGATGATTAGGAAGAGAGGACTAGGCAAAAAAGATAATGATTCCGTATTTGCTGCAGAAATGGCAAGTGCAATTAGAATTGCCGACTGAGTTGTGATCAAAATTCTGATTAATTACTTACTGCTATTTCACAGAGAAGAAATTAGTGCGTATCTAATTGCCGTTACTGAAATATATTCTGTGCCTCACTTGCATAAATTAAATGTAAAGAACAAATCTACTGTGTGTGTATGAGAGGGAGAGAAAGAGAGGGAGCAAAAGAGAGTGTATGATACTGAGCAAGATCCTCAGGTGATGTAAATCAGGATTACTCAGGTGAAGTCCTTGGATGGTGAGGCTTGGACCCGGGATGCTAAAAGAGATGCTTTGATTTGGGTGTTTACTGAGGGTCTGTGCTGTATAAAAAGAGGAGGTCAGACTAGAGGATCACAGCAGCCTTTCTTCTAGTCTTATCGAATCTCACTCTATCAAAACCAGTCACAGCAGCATCAAATCCTGTTTTCAGCTCGTGATGCCATGGCACCAACCCCCACCATACCATCAGAGAATTCCTATCGCATGAATTTTGTTTGCTTATTTATTTCAATTTCAGCTCTGCACATGCTCTAGGCACATATACAATAACGACAATTACACATTGTACAAAGCACATCAATAATTTTAGCATGAAAGAGAAGGAAAATGCAGAGTTACAATTCCAGTGCTTTAATCGGCAGGACCACATTATGTCAATGAAGTGGGAACACGGAGGACTGATAAATTCCCCCTTGCAGTTCCAGCACCCGGCACTGAAGTGCCCACCATGTTCTGAAAATGAAATGTATGAATTAAAAATGTGTCTGCATTTATTTTCCCTCTGGTGTCTTTTTGGTTTTTCTAACAAGCAGAATCTTATGGAAAAGAAAAGAAAAGAAAGAAAAGAAGTCCCTAGGTAGGAGCTTTGGCAGTGCATTTGCTCTCTATAAAGAAGTCAGCTTGGCACCTTGGCGGAGAGGGCTGTTGATGTCAGTGGGGATTAGAGGAGCCTCCTCCGCCCTACGGCCCCTCAATTAACTTTTATTCTCCAAGCAGAAATGGGAGAAGAGTTGCAGAAGTGGTGAAGCAAACTGACCCTCTCCTTTTGCTAATCTGTGGAATTTATTGTTAGTTTGAAAGAGGTTATTTTCATAAGGAGGGGCCTAGTTCCCCTTGCAGACTGTAGCTGTACTGAAATTAAAGGATCACTCCAATAGCCCCCAAAATTGGAATGAAATCAAGCATCTATATTAATTGTCTTGCTGCACCTGCCAATACCCTTGCCTTTCCTTGCCTTTTGCCTGTCGTCATTACAGTGGCATGAAAATACATGTTCTAATCATAAAATATTCTTTTTCTTTGTTACTCTTTTCAAAATGAACTGGTGTCCCACCTCTTAAACAAATATTTCACTTCTGCCTACTTGAGTCTGAAAGGACACAGCCATCACCAGCCAGCTCTAATGTTTTCTTTTCCTCTCTTCCTATCTCTGCCTCTCTTATCTCCGTGATCTCCTTTTCTCTGTCTCCCTCCCCCTCCAGACAGCTTTATTAAATTCAGATCTCAACTTCTGAGGCCTCTGTGTCTGAGCTCCCATTCCATGTGAGACACCGAGAGCAAAGAAAAAAAAGGCAAGATTTCCTCCTCCCCTCATGCGCTTGGCAGCACAGGGGACTGTACCATCCTTTCCACAGCACAACCTTCTGGTTGGGTATTCAGGTTACAGACCACAGTGCTGCCAGAATTATTACTATATTGGAAATCATAGAATCATAGAATTTTGGGGCTGGAAGGGACCTTTAAAGGCCATCTAGTACAACCCCCCCCCTGCCATGAGCAGAGCCATCTTCACCTAAGTCAGGTTGCTCAGAGCCCCGTCCAACCTGACCTGGGGTGTTGCCAGGGATGGGGCATCCACCACCTCTCTGGGCAACCTGGGACAGGGGTTCACCACCCTCACTGGGAAAAATTTCTTCCTTATATCCAGTCTGAATCTCCCCTCTTTCTGTTTCCCTAAACTAAGTTTTTCCATTACCTCTTGTCCTCTCGCAACAAGCCCTGCTGAACCCCATCTTTCTCCTCAGCCCCTCCAAGCCCTGGCAGCTGCACTAAGGTCTCCCCGGAGCCTTCTCTGCTCCAGGCTGAGCCCCCCCAGCTCTCCCAGCCTGTCCTCCCAGCAGAGCTGTTCCAGCCCTCGGAGCGTCGCTGGGGCCTCCTCTGGCCCCGCTCCAGCAGGTCCATGTCTCTCCCGTGCCGAGGGCTCCAGAGCTGGACCCAGCCCTGCAGGGGGGTCTCCCCAGAGCGGGGCAGAGGGGCAGAACCCCCTCCCTCACCCCGCTGGCCACACTTGACACCTGACAATATGGGCTGGACATAATGTACTGCCTTTTTGGGCAGGTTTTGCATTGGAAAGTGGGATCTCTGCGGAAAGCTCTTTCCCAGGTAAATTATACATACACAGAATTCCCGTGGCTTTCATGGACACTGGGTCCAGCCCACTTGTCTTGACCAGGCAGTGCAAATTTAGAACTGGGTTGGACCAATTTTATACCTGCTGGATTAGTCATAGTACCTAATACTTACTACTTATTACTTAGTGTACTCTGACTCTGGAATGAGTCTTTCCATGTTAGTGCGATACAAACATGGCCTATGAGGCTTCAGCCTGGTGTCCTCTACGGTTGACAGATGAGGCGTGTGAAATCGGAGCAAACCCTGCCAGATGGGCTCTTTGCAAGCTCTTCAGACTGGGTTGGCTCTTCAGGGCAATCTGGGAGATGAGAGCTGTTCTCGGATGGCCCACATCAACAAAAAGGCCCATGCAGGTTCCTGCT
>NW_010541040.1:26209-27697 GCF_000687285.1 Phaethon lepturus
AGCCTGCCAGCTGAGCTTTTCAATTGATATGCCTGGAAAACGGAATATATTCTGATATTGTTGATGCTGAGGAATAAACACGTGAAAATCATTCTTGTGCTCCTCTTATGTATCTGTCTGGCAACGCTGGTGTTACACCATAAAATCAGACCCAGAATTGTCCATACTGGTAATTCTTTTAATAGAAGTTAAATAATATAGACTATAATGTATGAAGGGCATCCTTCGATGCTTGAGCTAAGTGGCTTTCGGGAATTTGTATTGCTCTGTATACCTTAACACTGTTTCAGTGCTCCTTTTTTCACCTGTGCTAAAGCACTAAAAAGTCTCAAAAACCAAATCTGCTTAATGCACCTGTCTGGTTTCCTGTGCACAGCTAGTGTATTCACACATGATAGCTTTGAATGAAATTTTGCAGCAATTGAATATTTGTATGCATAAACACATATTGAGGGCAATGATAAATAATTACATAGCACTCCAAGACTGAGAGTCTCAGAAATGTTATTGATGGTCATGTTTTAGGGCTTGAGCATAAAGTAAGTGCCCTCAATAATATTTATTTTTTTCCACAACAATCTGGAGGATGAAATCATTGCCCCATGTAGGAATGCAGTATTATAATTTTATTCTCAGATATGGTCAAAACATCAGCTGTTTTATATTGGCCTAAGCATCAAGCTGTCATCAGATAGACCACCTGAGGAAGTGGCCTGCTGGGAATGCATTTTAACCATCCAAACAGAGACATCCAAACCTTCGCAAGCTCAACCTCCAGAAATTACAGGGAAAAGCAGAGAACAAATGGGCTTTGGTTTTAGTCCCTTCAAACACCGTACAGTGGGCCGTTACTTCTCTTTTCTGTTTCCCATTGCAGGCTGGGATGTTTTGAGACTAAACAAGTCCCTGTAACCTGAAACCCAGCCATCATTTTTGGAAGTACCCCGTGCAGTATGGTTAATAAATAAAAAGTTAAGAAAAATAAAAAGACAACCTTTCCACTATTAACAAAAGACTCTTCAAAGCTGTTCTTTTGCTCTGGGCTTGTACAATAATAAGCTGAAAAAATACATTAAAGAGCAGACTCCTTTCTAGCCACTTCATATTTCATTTTGCCTCTCACTTGTCTATTTATTTTCACGTCTTTCCTGATTACTTCTCAATTGTAGAAAGACAACATTAGGCACAATGAGTTTTAAATATACTTCCTGGCCAAAATAACTCCAAGGACTGTCTGAAATTTCAAAAGACTTACTAGTAAGTCTGGAATAAAATGCAAAGGGAGTCACGCCTGCTAGTTAGAGCAGGACAGTCAGGTCTGTGTGGGTGCTTGCAGTGCTCCACCAATGCAGTTATTCTTTTTCTCCGTGGGCACCGTACCACACAACCAGGGTCAGTGTGACTCTGAGTTAATTCACATTCATATGAAGATGAAGAACATGATCTGCTAAAGCACAGGAGAAGCTCCAGCTCCAAACATACTCTTTC
>NW_010541040.1:27728-28860 GCF_000687285.1 Phaethon lepturus
TGATGGGACAAGGAACAAGCCTTGGCCCACCTAAAACAAGCACACCCGAGTATAACAGCTATTTGCAAAAGTGAGCCTTAAAGCTTCTTCAAACCATTTTGCATGCGTATGAAGTTAGGTATGAGAGTGTCATTAGGATCACAGATCTTCTTCAAGTAATTTTCAACTCTGGCAGCTTCTCTGGACATATTCTAAACTGGGAGTCTTCTCCTAGTAAACATATAAAAACCTAAAGTGTAGATATATTATGATTTGTGATAAAGCCCTCAGAAGCCTGATCTAACTTTGTCGTTAGCCTTGTTTTGAGCAAGAGGTTGAAATAAATGACATCTATAAAACTCTTCTGACTTTCTTTTTCCTAAGATTTGATGTAGGCATGGTATTTTAGGACTACACCTACAGACACATTTGGTTTTCTTTTAAGTGGTTTCTGAAACCAGTGTCCTTCCATCCCTGCACCCATATCGGTCCAGAGGTTAGAAATCAGTTTTAGAGGCTCTCGCTGTGTTTGATCAATTGATCACTGATCAATTTGCCATAAATTCTCTATTTCTGTGCTTTCCAAGGTATTTTGTTCAGTGCCCACTCCACTTAAAAAAAAAGCTGTACTGCTCAGGAGGAGAGACCACTGTGGTCTGCAGGGTGACTGTGCACCAGGCCACCAGTGCTACTGTGAGGTGGGAATATTTGGATCCAGAGGCTTAGCCATTGTAGCAACAACAGCCAAATGCAGAGTTTGCTCATTTTCAGGGTTTTTTTAAAAAAAAATTGTTTGCATCCTGTTTAGATCTCTGTCAGGGACAGGGATGTTTGCTTTATTATTTTCTAGATTAACATGGTAGTGGTTTCACCTTCCTTCTTTCTTTCTTTCTTTCTTTCTCATTGTCCATAACTGGAGAAGCAGTTACTTTAGAGGTGTGTACAGAGCTGTCATTTCCCACTTATTTCAGAAGAGGAACACCTATTACTCTACTGTTCTGCAAGCCTCGTTAGCTACATCATTAGGAGTTGAACTCGTTTCCCCTAAGTCCAGCCATCCAAATACAAGCCTTCAGTCCAAACTAGCTGCCTAGGTTTCCCATATAGCCAGTAGAGATAGATACCTTCAGAAATTATACAATCCATCCAAGGG
>NW_010541040.1:28877-29421 GCF_000687285.1 Phaethon lepturus
AGGAATGAATGACCCTTTAAAAGTCTCTCTCTCTTTTCTCTAATGATTATTGAATAAATGAACAGCTTAGACTAGACAATTAGCTTAGACTAGATGCTTAACATTTAGGCAGCTAAAATTAATGTGATGAATCCCATTCTACGTGCTCAGATAATGACTCTAGCCTTTGCATCTCAAATTTTAGCTCTTCAATATGTTTTCATAGGTGTTCAGATTCTGTGCTATGCGTTCAGATTAATTTCGACTTCTAAGGCTTAAAATACTTGCCTCCCATTACTGTTCATTGTCATAAATATGTCATGGCATAATATAGCTGTCTGTACCTGTAATGAAATCCTTCTGCTTTAAGATTCAACTCCATAGCCCATACAGGACTAATATTGCTGAAAATCACCCTAATAATGCTACTCCTGTGCTTGTGAACCTTCTGTGATGAGCATAGGCTCTAGGACTGTGCCTTCAGCTAAGGCAGGTACAAGTAAGATTTTAACATTTTTTATAGCTTATCTGGACAAAGAAAGAAAAAGGGAGGGAGGGAGGGAGG
>NW_010541041.1:0-4511 GCF_000687285.1 Phaethon lepturus
GTCCTTTCCAACCTAGTGATTCTGTAATATTCTAAGCTCTTTAATTGCAAGACTACATGCTCTTTATTTTGTTAGAAATTGGTATCACAAACGTGAACAGAAAGACTAAGCCTCACTTAAAAAAAACAACTCTACGGACCCTGTACATTATTTCAAATCTAACTTTAAAAGCTGTGTCGTTTTGCTGGTTATTTATGAGCAACTTAAAGACCCCTTAAGAAATGGCTTTGAACATGCATTGCACTCCCTATAAAAATGACTCAAGGGTTTTATGTGTCACCTCTCTCCTTTAGTTAACTTCAGTAGCATACAAATCAATCATCTACCATGTTCATTCCTCCCTTTATCTTATTTTTTTTAATCCCTTATAAACCAAGGAGAATAGCCCACATAGCATCTAACAAAGAGGGCAACTTTCTCCAGGTCTTTTTAGGATTGCAAACTAATTGTGTGACTGGTTTGAGTAGTACGTTACAATGAAGAAGCCCTCAAGCAAAGCCAAACAAGTTTCTCGTCTTTCACTATATGCAATGAGGTTTGGAAAAAGCTGTAGTGTCATAACTGACAGCTGCATCTCTGGGCAAGAGCGGAATCCTTATCTCCATGGTCTGTGACTTCTTTGCACCCTTCGAAGTCTGGATTTTATTCCAAAGTCTAAAGCTTCACTTTTCCCAAACCAGTTGGAAGATGAACATTAAATTCAGGGCTGCGAGGCCGCACCACAGTTCAGGACTCACCATGCAACAGGTAATGAACGTCTACTTAAACCTCCAACTTAGTCATCACTCTCCTCCTCCCTTCTGTCCCATTACTTGTCCATTTAACCTAGCTGATAGGGAACAAGTTTCCAATTACATGGACAATTCACTTGTTCACATTCTTTAGTATGAGGTCATGATGACAGAGGGACTTGGATCCTGAAAATAAACCTTTTAATTTGCCCACTATATTGTCACTGATATTTTATTGCATTATTCAGATTTCCTCAGAACTCTACAGAGGCAGCAGAGTTAATTAACCTCTCCTGACCGAAGAGAATTAGCCAGGGGACCATCAGTTATGAAGACATATCCAAAAGACAATTCAAATAGGCTCTAAAATTCTTCATCAATGGCTTGCAGCTGTTCTGCGACAAATGTGTTACTTCAAGGGAATTTTCAAATCTTAGTGTTACCTCCTATGTTTTTCATATCATTTTTGCTCAAGATGTTAGAATATACAAAACAAGAAACCCCCTTGTGTTGTAGTTCAGCTATCACTGGCATCAGCCAAATCACCCCGCTGCTTCCTCGCACTGCTGCATCACCCTCCTCATTTGTACCACCATAAGTAAGCAGCTTGTGCAGCTGCTCGGTGAATCACACTGAGGAACCGATCTGGATGAAAACTAACCACCTCTCTTTTGCTGGGCTAGTTTCACCAGCTCAGTTCCTCCATATGGTTCACAGCATGGCTGTCCAAGCAGCTGTGCCGATGAAAGGAGGGGACAGTGCAGCAACAAGCAGTGAAAGGCAGACAGGACTGCTTAAACGAAACCGCCAGCTTAAAAGATGTGCAGAGCTATGTACAGCCTGGCACTTCCGCAAGCGAAGAGAAAAGCAGTTCTCCATGAGGTATTGGCACATTTCAAGCTGCAAAAGCAACTCTTTAGGGGGAAGTGACCCATTACACTTTACACTGAATGCAGTAGCTGCAAACAATCCTGAGTCCTTTCACTTCCTTCTTCTTTTAGATGAAGTGAGAAAAAGTAGTCACTTCTCATCAGAGATAAGTTTTAGCTACCTTTATTCCCACAGATGAGATGCTCTGCAACCATTCCAAAAAGACCAGTTTAAAAATCAAAATATAAGTGCTAAAAAACATGGTAAGTGCTTTGGCAGCCCCGTGCGTCACATAACTTAAAGGCCAGCTGTGTTTGCAAGCTGGTTGTGCAGGATCTGCTTTCTTAAAAATAGATAAGTAAACTATGCAGATGAGTACAGATACTTTTCACCTCTATCTCCTCAAACAGTTGACAGTCTATCAGTAACACAGTACTGATGATCTCAGACACTACACCAGACATCTTGATAAGATATCAAGTTATTTTTCAGCAGAGCACTGATTTAGGTAAGCTCTGACAAGCAGAACTGATACCATTAAAAAGGGTATTTAATTTTTCCAAGAGCTCTGAATTTAGTGCATGCAGCCTGCAGGATAGTGTATCTGGATCATGGTTTAGCAGAGTAGTAGAGCAGGTTTAACAGCTCATTCTAGGGGGATTGTGGCACAGAAGTTATTTTTATTACCACAACTGTCCTAGTCCTTTGTGCTTCCCAAGAAAGTCAATGGAGCAGTGAAATTACATGGTAGGCCTTCTTATCATTTGATTTAATTGCCAGTCTAAATTGCAACTGAGTAAAAGCAACTGCTACACAGCAACTCTATGCCGACCTACACAAAAGAAATTAGTGCTTCCTTCTACTTTTAAAATAAGTAACTACAAGCCAGAAGAGATCTGCTAAATTTCCCTTACTAGAAATTCTGAGTAGCAGCTTATATTTTAGAAACACTGCTGGAGGAAAAGATATCAGAGGTTATAAGCATACAGCTACCCCAAAGATATACAGAAAGGCTGGTCAGGAAGGCTTTAGTTGAGACCAGAAGAGCAGAGTGTACCATCAGGTTTCACCTCGCATGCCTGCAGAGCCACAAAACTGGATTCCTGGAATTCAACAGCAGCATCTTGACAGAGCTGCTATGGAGTGCAACGAGACCATCCATACTCTGCAACAACCAGCTTCTCTCAAAAGTCAGAGGTCTTTTTTCTTATTTAAGAAAAGCACTCAGTTTTCATCATTCTGAAGAACTATTATCAGTTGTTTAATGTATCTAGTGTTCCCATTCAATGACTTTCCGGGAATCTCTCCAGATTTACCACAGGCCATAAACAAGTGAGGCTGCTACAGAATAAAGTATTTTGATCAACATCCATGTTAATAGTTCGCTTTTTCATTAGATAATCCCAGAACTCTTCAGTCCTCCAAGTCTTCTGAGGTTTAAAGGACTGAAAATGCCCGGTCCCTTCACACTTTAGTTCACTCCACACTAAGATACCACGACCTTTCGCTGCTTCTGCCTGAAATATCACCTTCTGCATCTTGTTCCCATCCCGCACAATGTTTTCTTGTGCATTTGTGCAGTCTCACAGAGAGGGTCAGAGAATTCATCCAAGCTACAACTGGAAAAAAAAAAATACTTAAGTGTAAGTTCTTCCAGTTCAGCTCACTACAGCTACACAGATGTGCCCACTACAAAAGCAAGGCAGAGCAGGATGGAGTACAAGGCAGCAGAGTTTTTTTTAAACACTACGATTTCTTGATGGCTTAAACTTATCCTAACACCACGCTATGCTTCCTTCTGGGCCTGAGAAACTGAAGTGACAAAGCTATTCACTTGGGTTTTTGTTGGGTTAAGTCTAACAATCTGGTAGCATTAATAAAAATCACTGCAGAGATGGGGTGTGGGGAAGAAGGGAAGAAAAGGTACAAGTCAAAACATGAGAGAACTGCACTGTTGTTAACAAAAGGTCTGGACTGTTCGTGGAACCACAAAGAGAAGAGCGACTACCTATAACAGCCTAAAGTATTCCTGGAATTTCATAATTGTTTGTTCAAGGTCACATAATGGGTAGCAAAAACAAGCACGGAAAGTTCTGACTCCTCTTCCATCTTAACCACTTTATTATTCTCTTACAAGAATCTGATGACCCTGGGAAAAAAATAATAATGTAAGTATACCCAAGTTGGGTGAGAACACAGTCCAACACCATTTTTGTATCTTCACTACTATCTACCACACTTACTAGCTCAGGCTCCACTTATGAATTGTGACGCTCAGGTCATTAATATGAGCAACAGCTAAGCCTATTCTTTAGCACATAGAGCCTATCATTTTATTAGCAACTGAGATAATCTAATGGCTCACTGCTGGGAAAAGGGGGAGGTCTGTCTTCTTTTTGCCTTCTCTCGCAGTTGCATGCTCTTTTTGCCCCACATCTACCTCCTCCTGCCCTCTCTGCCAGTTGCATGCTCTGCCCTCTTTAGCACTGGCTCTTTTGGCAAAACTATTCATGAATTCTTACTCCCAGCAGAAACACTAGCACTTTGACACATTAAATGGATTTGCAAAGGTGTCAAAAGAGCACCTAAACTTAAGCAAAACAGGTAGTTTAGTTTCTTCCAGCAACGACCATCCAAGATGCTGTCAAATAGCCTCCTCTGTGAAGTGAGGGTTAGGCTGAAAACTCTTCCAGATGTTAATAAATGAATGACAGTGGGCCTACTGCATCCATGCCCATAAGCAAGTTTCAGAAATTTTGTAGGAATAGTCTAATTTTTAAAGAACTTAGTAAATGTGAATACATTTTCCAGAATAAAGTTTAAATTCAATTAGCCAGGAAGAAATTTTTACAGATCTGCATCTGGATTGGGAAAAGGCTATTTTCTCCCCATCCCACCACTCTGGCATTC
>NW_010541041.1:4578-15456 GCF_000687285.1 Phaethon lepturus
GGGGGGGGGGCAGGGGGAGGAAAAATAGCAACCAACCAACCTTACTTTTGCCTGAATGTAAATACCAGAGTAAATCCAGTGTAAGAAGGCTGGGAAACCATTTTGTACAAGCAATGTCAATATTTAGGGAAATCACTTAAAAAGCCCAAAGTTGCCAAAAGCAAATCACTACTCAGGGTTCTCAGAGACCCGATTACCTGAAAAGCAACCATTTTTTCTCCAGAAGACATGCTGTACAGAACTTTCAACACTGGCTATAATTTCAGCACCAATTCTCCTTCCTTAGCCTTTAATGGAGCATCCTACCTATCAGATTTTAGCATAAACACCAAGACATAGTCTTCATCTCTGGACACCATCTCTGATTTTCAGACTGCTGCCCTCCTCCTGATTGTTTCAAGGAAGGATATTCCATAAATTCTTTTTAAGTCAGGATCAGCACTAACTTCTGTACAAGCTGGTATGTATTCTGATTTCACCTGGCTTTCACATGAGTTTCCTAGCTTGCTTGCTTTATGACCCACAGTAGCTCTGGAAGACTTTAAGCAAAATCCTTCCAACTATTTGAGCATTAAAGCAGGGTGAAAAGCTTAGTTAGCAACATAAATGTTACTACAACAAATCCAGTTGTTTCGAGCTTAACAAAACTGAGCTTGCAAGGTCAGCTATTTGGGTCTCTGAATACTTGTCATAATTAAGTCACAGAAAAACACAGGGCTCTGTGTGCTTTGTAGCTCACAGCAGCCAGGTTGTTTCCCTCCCCCTGCCCCCGCCCCTTTTCTTAAAAAGCATAAAAGCTCTAAAAAAAAAAACCACTATCAAAATATGAACTGTATTTAGCCAACATGAGCATTATTTATTATCACAGAACTGCTCTACACCTCATTATTACAACTTCCCAGTTCCTCAGAATTTCACTAACTACTTGCTTTTACCTATGTGTACCAGTTTGAATATTAAGCATCAATCATGTGATCTGAGTTCCTGGAAGTCAAATGGTAGACAAGAATTCATATTTAAGTCAATTTTATCTAAGTTTTCAAGCTGTCTTGTTTTCCAATTTGATACACTCCACTACAAAAAAAAAGGTACCTCACAGAAGGTTTGGGTCAATTCTGCTGTACTACACAAAGCCTTTCATAGGAAAGCAATAAGTTTAGATACTATTCAGATGCCTTGTTACTTAAAACCACAGGCAGGACAAGAAAATGCTTGTACTCCAATTTACACACTTGCTAGGAAGATTTATTTAGAAGTTCTGTAATTAAACAGTTTTCCACAGTTCAGTCAAGAGAATCACACGTGGTCTCAGATCTACTTCAGAAGCAAAGCAGAAGCATTTGATATGCAAGTTTGTAGGACACACCCTAAGGAATTTTAATTCTATTTTAATGTCCTTTCAGCACACACCTGAAGACAGCAAGGCCCTCAACGTTACACAACCATCATTTGTTCAATAAATCGCTTGTGGATCTCCTTATAATTGCATGCCCTTCATATCTCAGTTTCCTTATGTCAAGTGATGGGATTCAGCAGCAATTTAGTAATTCATTTCCCTTTCTAAGACTTAACTACTTTCTGGCAACAGCCTTTCAAAAGTTCTACCTGCTATGAATCATACCCAGGGCCAACACCAGTTCAAAGAGGAACAGCGGGAATGTAACTGCACTTTTTCCTGTGAAGATGCAGCATCCACACATGAAACACTTTCTTCCCTCACATTCTTAAAGATTTGATGCAAGAAATGACACACATTGAATCTGTGCAGTATTTACCCAGACTAAATGACCACAAGAAAAGTCAAAACTTTCTTTTTCATCAACATGGGTTCAAAATTTTCACAAATGTGTAATTGTGGATTTTAGTTTACAGTTCCTTAAATCAGGGTGCTTTCTGTCCTTTTTTACACTTATGGGCATCTGAAAGGCATTCTAAAGGTTCACTTTAGACAGAAAACACCTATGAAGCACACTTATGGGCATGTGAAAGGCTTTCTAATGGTTCACTTTAGACAGAAAACACCTATGAAGCTTTCACTTGAACACACTAAGGCTCAACAGAGGTTTCTAATCATCCATACTCCACCATAACTACTCCTGCTGCTGTATTGCACTGAGAGTTTCAACAAGGTCAGCAGATGGAAGAGGTCCAAAAGGCATCGAGTCTTCCCTACTTCATATATGAAGAAAGTGAAAGAGGAAGAAATAAGGAACATCTCTATATTTGACACTGCCCACACAGAAGTATTAACTTGTTCTCCAGCTACTTGAATGCAAAAGAGCCCTTTGTTAGCTCAACCCAGAGTTGAAGAATACATGTGAAGTCAGTGTTGCATCTGACAAAATATGTCAGTCTATGGCACAACCTGCTCCTTTAAAGCTAATTAAAACAGCAACAGTAGTATCAGAAAATCACTAGGACAGCTAATTACATAATAAGTGAAAAAATTAAGACTGCTATATATTACTGTTAAAAGGTAGCTACATCCTTTGGTCTATCCTCCCTGGCACCCTCTCTTACTAGCTACCCCACTAAACTGTTTCGCCACGAAACAACTGAAATTACACTGGGGAGCAACTCTGAAGTCAACTTCTGCCTCAGAGCAATTATGTAAACAGCTGGTAATTGTTCAAAATATCTGTGTACACCATAATCACATTTAGGAAACCTAACACCGCTATTTTAGAGCTCAGAACCAATGAGACAACAAAGACCAAAACAGACATTGAATGCAAGCCCACAGTGTTCACACTCTTCACTAATTTTCTACATCCTCATCCTTCTTTCCACATTCAAAATTTGTGCTCATCTCTGCAGAAAGACTGAAACAGCCTGTTATTTAAAAGATAAGGTAGGGACAGGTACGGAAGACATGGGTGTTCAGCCTTAGAATATAAACTGGATAGCTGGTTAGGTGTGACAAAACAAGACTCAAAACATTGAATTTACTTAAATGTAATGAAAGCAAAATCATACGCCCATGCGGGGACTTAGGCAAATGAAGTTCCTTCTGTGTATTGTTCCAACAGCTGTGTTTGGTTACAGTCACTGCAACATCAAGAGCGACAGACCAAGCGAGCTGGCAAACACCACAACTCTGAAGAATGAAAACTGTCAGCACACCCTAAAAAAACTGCTCTAAACTGGGGTTAAGAAAATCTTGCAAGCACTGAGCGCTGGCCAGACAAAGCTCTTCTTGCTAGGTGTTTATGTAAGATACAAATAACAAGGAACTACTCTTTGCATCTTTAACCAAGATCTTTAAGAAGCAACAACTAGAAATATCATCTTTCCTTATTGATGTTTTCTTCTGAGTTTGTCTGAATAAATATTGCCTCACTTGCAAGATGAAAGACCAAAACTGTAACTGCTTCTTTGACACAACATGGGAACTATGCCATGGGGTAGAAAAGAGAACATCGGGGTGCAACTCCCACCTCATTAATAACGCACCGTAACAGTTCAGAGAAGTCTCTTAAGCCTCTTAAGATCACCTTGGGCAAGAGAGCATTAGTCCACATTAGCTGTGGGAATGACCTGGGAATACCAATTAAGCAATGGAAAACAAGGTGATGCTCAGAGGGAAGGACCCAAAAAGTAAATGGGGCCTTATGGAAGAAAGCATCAACAAAATCAAAGCAAAGGCACTTCTGACCTTAAAGAACCACTTGATTTTAAGCATGCACCAAGTTGCACAAGCAAACTGCATATGCTGATTCATAACCTGAAGCATATTAATGTTTATTACATTACTGAATGACAAACCAAGGGCAGGCCAGTAAGCCTCTCCTCATAAATAAGGAATGAGTCTTTAGTTACCAGCTACCAAGACTTTTCCTTCACCCAATTAAGAGTTAGATTCCCCACCCCCCCCCAAATATCTACTAAATAAAGCATTAAAACTGATTTACTACAGCTTTCTGACGGAACAATCTCTAACTTATCGACAGTCTACAAAACACACTTGCATTCCGGGGGAAGTACATTGTAGAGAGGAAAAAAATCCAGCCCCATATTAACAGCCAACCTTTTGGGCTACAATTACAGTTTTACAGCAACTTTAACAACTATTTCCTCAGAATTATCTCTGACGAACACTAGACATTGATACAGCTGGCCATGGATACAAGCACATATGATCACTAGGTCAACACTCACACAGTGGTGTTTTACTGGAGCAGCACTTCCCTCCCCACTTGGCATTTAAAGACACTGCATGTCAGAGAGAAGTGAAAGCAATATTCAAATATGACACTTTCCATCCGCTATTCTGATTTCCCCTTGCATATTTACTAGGAAAGAGGAAGTAAAATATTAAAGTCAGTCTTTGTTATTGTATTACTCAGTGGAATATATAACAATAGCTATATAAAACTCTTTCCAAAAAAGATGCTCTTTTCACACTGTTTTAGTTGAAAAACTAGCACACATGCAGCCCATACAGCAGCTTTCTTCACTTCTCCCACATAGAAGACCTCTCAAATTCATTTGCCAGCACACTTGGAATTACCCATTTCTACTACATTACCCAAGTTATTGCACACATCTTTAAAGAAAGTAATAATGAAATTTTAACCTTGTTCTAATGCACCCATATTCTTCTCATCCTGCTTTACCTCTACTCGCTTGGATCACTTTAAGTATCTAAACATATGCCCAAGGTCCTGGATTACACTGGACAGTCACTTCCAACTGCTGAAAATATGGTTTTATTTATTGTTGGAATCCAGAAGTACCTGCAATCCAGAAGTACTTTGCCTTTTTTTTCCTGGGAAGTTCTTTCCAGAAGTACTTTCAAAAGAAAAAAAACATCTTTTGCTTTAAAAGTTCACTTCACTCATGACTTCCATTCCTTTGCATCCTGGGTGCAAACAAGGTAGCAATGCAAGTTTCTGCAGCATGTACGTTAAGCTCATGCAATTACTAAAATCCCAAAAGCTCAAAGACTGTTAAATGTTTAGTATATATCATTGCTTTAAATGTAGCTCAACGGAACAATTTCTTGTACAAGAAATCTTACAGAATGGATAGAATCTTCACTTCTGTGGTCGCCAATGAGATATTCGGAACTTGTCACCAACTTCTCATTTCTTTATAGGACGGATCACAGAATAAGACTATAAACCTGAAAAGGACATTCACAGTGAATTCAATCCCTTTATTACATTCAACCAGTTCACGGCAGGTAAACAGTATAGCGTGGTTTCATGTTCAAAGTAGATCTGGGCGGATTTTTCTTTCTACCACTTAGCAGTCTGCTCCAGAACTTTGACTGAAAGAAGTTTTTCAATTCCTAAACAAGATTTTCATCTTCCGTATTCAAACCAAAGGACCCTTCCCTGAAAAACAGGTTTAGGACAGGGATAACCCATTGTTTGAGTAGTGGCGGGATGGGAGAAAACATATCCTGGCCACACGACAGTTTTACTCGGCTACTGGAAATGCCAAAACGCATTTCATGAAACCAACACGCATCTAATCAGACAGGTCTGTATCAGTACTGAGTATAAACAAATGCGGTGCTCTGCAGTTTGCTGAAGTTCAGAGTGCAAGGAAGCCTCACATGGCTCTCATGGAATCAGTTCAGGTCCCTTGCCCTTATCATCTCAAATCTGTCCTGCAGCATGTGGGCTAAATGGTTCCCAGAGTTAAGCTGGAATGGAAGCCACAGGAGCCATGTTTGCTAAGCGCTGCTCTCAGCCTCCTAGAAATCCATCAAACCCCAACTGGTTCTTTATCAATAACAGTCTATAAGCGAATGGAGGCTACAGAGTGTGCTTGGGAAGTTTCACTCTGCTCTGCCCTAAACGCCTGCTTCTGACATCTGTGATTCAAAGCTCATTGCTGCTCCCTTCTGCAGAAACTTTCACCATCTGACAAGAGAAGTCTATGAACTGAAAAATATAGAAGATATTGAGTCATCTGGACTTTGGTCTAACACTAGTCACGGCCGTGCACAGTGGTACAGTTCACCCCTTCCCTTCCTACCACCACATCCATATTCACCAGAGCATATGTAGCTCCCCCACATGGACCTTCCCACACAACACAACCAAAGTCTTTGAGCAGCTCATCTTGGAAACCCACCTTGGACATCACTACACAGGGCATACTGAAACGTGATTGACTGACACTGAACTGGACAGTGGACAGGCTGGATCGATGGGCCAAGGTCAACTGTATGAGATTTAGTAAGACCAAGTGCAGGGTCCTGCACTTGGGCCACAACAACCCCATGCAATGCTCCAGACTTGGGGAGGAGTGGCTGGAGAGCTGCTCAGCGGAAAAGGACCTGGGGGTGCTGGCTGACAGCCGGCTGAATGTGAGCCAGCAGTGTGCCCAGGTGGCCAAGAAGGCCAACAGCGTCCTGGCAGTATCAGCACTAGTGTGGCCAGCAGGAGCAGGGCAGAGATCGTGCCCCTGTACTCGGCACTGGTGAGGCCGCACCTAGAATCCTGTGTTGGGCCCCTCACTACAAGAAGGACGTTGAGGTGCTGGAGCGTGTCCAGAGAAGGGCAACGAAGCTGAGGAGGGGTCTGGAGCACAAGTCTTATGAGGAGCGGCTGAGGGAGCTGGGGTTGTTCAGTCTGGAGAAGAGGAGGCTGAGGGGAGACCTTATCACTCTCTGCAACTGCCTGAAAGGGGGTTGTGGTGAGGTGGGTGTTGGTCTCTTCTCCCAAGTAACAAGTGATAGGACAAGAGGAAATGGCCTCAAGTTGCACCAGGGGAGGTTTACGTTGGATATTAGGAAGAATTTCTTCATGGAGAGAGTGGTCAAGCATTGGAACAGGCTGCCCAGGGAGGTGATGGAGTCAGCATCACTCGAAGTATTCAAAAAATGTGGGGACATGGCGCTTTGGGACATAGTTTAGTTGGCATGGTGGTGTTGGGTTAACAGTTGGACTTGATGATCTCGAAGGTCCTTTCCAACCTTAATGATTCTGTGAACTGGAACTAAAATTTCTGATGGCAAAGACCTAACTCTGTATACAGCTCCCAGTGTACCACCTAATATCTGTAATATCTAGCTTTTCCCCCGCCATTACCCAAGCTATCTCCAGAGAGCAGAAAATTCCTTACATTAAGGTAACAACAGTATGGGTCCAAGAGGTGAACAGTTTCCCGGGGGGAAAAAAGCAGATATAGATAGAGGTGACCTGTGGTCCCATTATAGGGCTGCCTTCTGTACAGTCTAAACATCACATATTGTTTCCCCCCTATAATTTGGAAGTAAGCCATAGACGATCTTCAGAAGAAAGCTTCTTGCAACTGATCATCTATCAGGCCAGTGAGAATTAGCAACATGAGCAGACCAAACTTTTTAGCTTACAACTGGCAAGCACTCGTGGCAGAGATGCAACCGGCTGATGAGCGTTTTCCCTGTGGCTGGTGTACAGTCAAACCGCTTGGGAACGAGCTGCTGAAATAGTTCACAATCAGCCAAGTCACAGAAGCGCTAAGCAGTTACACATAGGACTTAGTACTCACCTACCACACTGGAATCGACATCAGGTTTTGTTCACTTTTCTCCCTTCGTTTACCTTTATCACAATAAAGTAGCATGGGACATTTTTGTCATTTTCCAAAATGGTTCTAGCCATTATTTCTGAGGGATCCTCCTCTTCCCCCATCCAAAACCAAAACTAATTATACCTATAGTTTATTTATGTCCTGGTTAGCCATGTAGACAGGAGAATACTTCAGTCTATGGACAAGAATCTAACTGAATGCCTGAACCACTGACCGACTGGAAATAATTTGTTTAAAAAAAAATTATGGGTTCTTTTTCTTCCTTACAACTCCCTAATCACTCACTACAACCCATGCATCAGTATAGCTGTTTGTACAACAGCACATGCAGTTCAAGCTTGCAGGTCTTCAAACACTACCTCACGGTCCATTAAAAGCTTCAGTCTCTCTAATGTTGGAATTGATAGTAAAAGCTCATCAATTTCAGCATGAAGGAAAAGTTTGAAGTGCTGGAGGCACTGCTTCTGGAGTCCATGAAGATGTGCTTTCCTGTCTCTAGACAACCACACATGGCATCTGTTTTGTTCAGCAATTAGAACAGTAACATTCAACAGATCATTTGACTGCAGCATGACTGGCTCTCTATGTTAAGACTGCATTTTTTTTTTTGTCCAAGCCCTTCCACCTAGGATATAAGAGTCTGAAAGGTTTGGCTCCCCCACACCCCATTGTTTTAAGCTGCTTATAATGACAAGCCTGAGAAGTTTGGTTTGAGCATTTAGAAATCAGTAAGTTATCATGACACACCTGGCTTTCTTGCATCGAGCAACTAAGAGAGATAATGCTGAAGAATCTCTCTTAAAAAGTAATTATTTCACATTTTCAGTTCTCTTAGACTCACTCTTCCAGCAAAATAAAACAACATCCTGGCACAATTACTTAGGGATACAAATTGGAATGTTATCTTAACCAGATGCATTTCTTTACAGTCATATCCTCCATTTCTCCCACTTAACATGTGGAATACAACGGCAAAAGGCTTTCTTAGGCCAGGTCATCCTGTCACCAATGAACAAGTCAAAGGATAGGTTACTCAGTCTGACACAAGTGTGGTCACACTGGCAAAAGGTTTCGGACATGACTTTTCACTCCTGCAAATGCACCCATAACAGGAGCTTTGTTTCCTAATCAATGTGCATTTCACTGGCACAATTAAATCTAGACTAAACCCAAATTACATCTTCAACACTTCAGTCATTAAAAAGTCACTTCAGTCATTAAAAGCATTCACGTTAAGGATACATTTGAGAATTTGGTATTTTAGAGAGATTTAGAGACATGACTCAGACCATCTTACTCTCATCTTTACAGTCAAAAAATGAAGCACTGGGTGTTCTAGAGAAAATTGCCTATTAAAAGAATCACGGAGTTGACTTCTGTGCTGGCAGGTAGCAAACAGTCGCCCTGCATTACGTAGCACCATACCTGGATCAGCCAGATTTTTGCACTACAGAAGTGGTACAATGGACTGGAATGACTTTTCCATTCTTACTTTTCCATTCTTTTTCATGACTCTGCAGTAAAATATCTCCAGGGTGATTAGCCCCTTCAAGGTGAGGTACCTTGCAATTCAGTAACATACTTTTAAGCTCAGATAATACAGTGAAAGAGGACGATTTGTTATCAGTGTATCAGACTGTAGTTTGGGAGCTTCTTGATTTGACTGCAAGCACTGACACAGCACACAGATACCTCAGCACATGGTCCTGCTATTTGCAGAGCACACAGCAAAACAATACCTCAGACTTTGTCACAGACTTACACTTGCTACAATTAAACATTTCTTCAGCACCCATACAAGCATCCTACATAACTTAAACTAAATATTTACTCCAGTGGAACATCCTATAATTGATGATTCAGTTTCTACTCCTACAAACTCCTACAAAAGTTTCTGCTCCTAGAAAACAGACTGTGTTTTGGTCTCACTTTCACAAATGAAGTCCAATGACTAATAACTAAGGCTTCTGCCTGCAGCAGTCGCTTGGTTCTTGCACAAGCCTGGGAAAGAATAAAACCAAAAATTCAGCAGGGAGAAGGCCATACTTGGTCTCCTGAACAATCCACTGCTCCCTGTAAAGTTCATCTAAAGCAGTGCTTATGTTTATGTTCCTTAACATAGAACAGGGCCACATTTTAGAATAAGTACTTGCTCTCAAATTAGGGTCAATACTTCCACAGCTCCAGTGGCCAAGAGCCATTTTCATTCCCTCCATTTGCCCCTAAGTGAATGTCTGGTAAATCATGTTTATCCAAGGAGCAGTTATATCTTCATTGCAAGTTGACACCTATTGCTTTTTCTCTAGCAACTCCTCATTTTCACACCTGGAAGCACGTAGCTCAAGTAGCTCAGGTCACGTGTCTACTTCTTAGGAACATCGACTGCACCGAAGCAATGAACCAAAACTTCAAGTTCAGACTCACATCTTACAGTATTTATAAAGAAAAGCATGCTTGTTCTAAGGAATTGTTCCCCCCCTCCACTACCACTGCTTAAGCTGACTAGATCCATACAATAAGTCACTGCATTCAAGAGGGGAAAGGGCACAGCCTTAGTTTGATTGCTAAACCCTCAGGCAGAGCCTAGACTTCCTCACTTAACCTTGCTCCTAATGCTCTCCAAAATTAAAACGTGGGACAGTTGCCCAGTAAACCAAAAGCCAACTATCAACAAACAGGAAAAATAGAGTTAGCTAAAGGAAGGATGTGATGGGGAAGGAACATTTCATCCCTTGTTGGAATACATCGTATGTTCTACCCATGCTCCCCCCCGACCCTGTTAAAAGGCACAGCAGAAGAGGAGAGGGCACTCCAGCTGCTCCCGCCCCATCAAGTACCCAAACTTAAAATCAGTTTATTTGGGTGTTATCTGTGCTGCAATTCCCAGCTTTAGTTTGCACCCAGCATCTCCGTGGGCACCGAAGCAGCCTCTCAGGGAGAGGGACGGCCCGCTTGACTCTCCTGTACAAGCAGGAGACAGGCACAGACTCCTGCCCCCACGCAAACGGGCCCTCAACCTCTCATCATCCTACCAGCCCAAGAGAAGGGTGCTAAAACCCCCTTGCGTCAGGGATCCTCCTTCCATCAACTCAGAGACTCTACCTCAGACATCCCTGTACCTCGGGGAACCCCCTCCTTGCACCTCCAGGGACATCCCCACACCCCTGGGCATCCCACACCGGGTAGCCTCCCCCCCCTCACCTCAGGGCGCCCCACAACTCAGAAAAGGCTCCCCATTCACTGCAGAGCACCCCATACCGGGTACCCCCTCCTTCATCTCAGGGCACCCCACACCTGCTACCCCCTCTTCACCTCAGGGCACCCCAGACCTCAGGAAGGACTCCCCCT
>NW_010541042.1:0-51563 GCF_000687285.1 Phaethon lepturus
AGCAGGATTTCAGGCCCTGGTCTAACCTTCAATGAGTTTAGGAGTTTAGACAGGTTCCCTTGTGACTACCACTGTAAGACAGATTTTTTTTCCCCTACAATTATTAGATTCTTTAGCTTTTCAAGTTGAGGGAGAAGAGGGGAGGAAAGATAAGAAAACAAGTACTTGCCACTCTAGGAGTAATTTTCCTTGTCCCTTCCTAATCACATTTCCTCATTTTCCCTGGACTCTTCCTCCCATTACACTTTTGTTGAATAAACAGAATGTTCCTTTGGGAAGAGCTGCATCAACTGACAGGTGAATGAGAGGGGAAGGAAAGAAATAGCCTGTTGATCAAAGGTCTACCATCCTGTCAACTTCCAAGGAATAATGCTGGGGAGAGATCAGGGATTCCTGCATGAGTGAGAAACCCTTCTTTTCAGTCAGTTCGATAAGCAGTAAGAATACTAAACCCAGCTTCACAAAACACATTTAATTCTGAGATAATAAAAAACACCCACACAAGTGGGACATGACATTTATTAACTTTTAGATGCATTTAGGCCAGCTATACGAGCTCATATCACAGTTTATTCCTTATCCTCAGCATTCTCTCTCCTCTACTTTTTGAAAAAACCCCCAATGTAGATTATCAGCAAGTCGCGTGATGCTCCATCCCATTCTATGGGTTTGCAAGAGAGGGATGAAGAGGCTAAATTAAGCTGTATACAGCAAGGTATGTAACACTACAGTCTGAAGTCACTCTTCAGGGTGTTGTGCATCAGTGGGAAGAGAAAGCCCATGCACGTTCCAATAGCTACGCCTCCCTATGTGTACTTTATCTCCCTCTCCTGACGTACTTGCAGGACAGGTAGTAATATGTGTTCCAGGTCCCTCTTTTTTAGATTTGAGAATACCTCACCTGTAACTTCCCCGTACACCATAACAATTACAGAAGAGACAGTATCTTATTTAAATGCATTGGAAGGTGCCTGTAACTTTTGCTGGTGCCAATGCCAGGAGGGGGAAGATTGAACAGCTTTCACACTGCCTGTGATTGCAGCCAGAAGATTTATTAGCAAATTAGATTTGCTAATAAGGTCAAAGAAGCCAAAATGCTGGGGTAGCAAGGATTTGGGAGTCTTGGGAAATGGCATAAAAAAATAAAAATCAAGGGAGTTCAAAGACAGGAAGACAAATACATAGAGGTGGGAAAGACACGTTACTATAAAACCAGAAGAAAATAAAGCGAACTGGGGGAAAAGACAGACAAACTGAAACCAAATATAAGAATAAAACAAGGTATTTAAAAATAATGGTTACAACAGGCAACTGTGTGTTCTGAAAATGTCATTATCTTTTATAAGTTAAAATACATGGAAAGAGGAAATGTCACTTTTTCCTACATGCTGTTGCTGCTTCCTGATTTTGGCTAATTCTCTCAGCCCCCCTTTTTCCCATCCCTCCATTCTTTTTCCTCCAAAAGTAAAAAAACCCACAAAATACCATTTCTCTGCTCTTTTGACACCACTGAGATACCAGCTGTTTCCTTTACTTAGTATATCAAATAACAGCAAAGCCTGCTGATGGTGCCAATTTCTGAAAAGATTGATTTCTTAACTTGAATCAACACACTAAATATATATATATAGTCATGTATATATATATATGCATGTGTGTGTAAAGCTTTTGTTCAAAAGTGATAAAGAAGTATTTTGCCTTAGCTATAAATACTTGTCTACAGCATAAATTATTTCACTGGCCATTTTACAGTTATTATTTCATAACTACTAATCTAAGTGGATTTCAACCAGGGAAGTATTGCTGTTGGGCAAACCGAGTCTGTAACAGCTGTAGATAAAATGGGAAGCCCAGTACACCGGGAGTGATTTTCTGAGACACTGCGCTTTGGGAAACTGCTGCTGCAACATCTTCCCAAAAGGGAGAGCGCACACAACCCAGGCAAGGTTAGCTCTGCTTCCTCATCTAGAGGAAGTATCGCCTCTGCATAATTCCCATTTCCTGTGGCCAGGACTGAGGCAACAACAATAACGTGTGAAAACTGGATTATGCCTAAGCCCAGCAGAGAGACAAGGAGGAAGCAGAGCAGGCTCTTGTGGGTCCGAGAACAAGATATCGCACACATGTCACTGCACAGGAAAGAAATAATGCTGCTCATTCATTACCTTCTCTTCTGAGTCCCCTGGCTGACAGGTAATAACTCCGTCTCGTGAGCCCCCAGCAAACGTTGCTTTGCAGTTTGCAAGCCACTGTTTTTAAAGAAGAGATGAATAAGGCAGATATAGTAAATTGCAGAAAGGTAAGAAATATTTCAGTTTTCCAGCAGAGCATGTAAACAAATAAAATCTTGCAATTGCACTTTTTATTCACACAGACTATGACGATTTGCTTTGACTGTCATTTAAAAAGTGTAGTGTTGATTTCTATTAGCATTTGAATTGCATAAACCAAGGAAATGAATTAATTACTGAATAGGAGAAAGGAGAGACCAGGAATATTAAAGATGCCAATGTTTCTAAAATCAAGGGATACAACAGCTATTTTTTTTAGTTCTGGGTTATACGTTCAGGAAGAAACTTTTAGCGAATTCAGTATCTGAAACATGTTTTTCTACTGAATATTAGTTTAAACAGATCTGAGTGTATCTGCAGTCTCCTGACATAGCGTAAGTATACATGCACACAAAACAAAGAACCAGCATACCGAGAGTGTTGCTTCTTTCCTGTTGTTGTATGTGTCCAGGTACTCCTGCAGTTCTAAAACACTAAACTTCAGCTTTTCAAGGAGGCCACAAGAGAGCAGCTGGAGAAATGAAGTCAAAAGAGTTAGTAAATGTCACTATAAAAGAATAAAAATATTAACAGAGTAGGAAGCATAGTAAAAATCTTGCAAAATAATACTTGGATTTACAGATACTAACACTGAAAAATGGTTATATTTATACAAAAATATACATAAATAGAATACTATTCTGAAAACTCAATAGCAAAAGTTGCATCTATGCTAATGTGGAATTGAAATTGTGTTCTGTGTTTAACAGCTTTGCAAAAGACTTGATTAAAATAAAATACGGCACAAAGCCTAACTAATCTCCACAGCTCTCTGATGACGTGAGGCATAGCTCTTCCATGGTCACAGCAGTGGGCCCAAGATTACACTTGGCAAATTCCTACCTCTATACTTCTGTGTGAGGCTACACTGTCCTTATGCTGTTGGATAAACATGGGCCAGAATGAAAACAATGGGAAGGGCCATCTCATTCGTTCCCTAATATATATTTTTATCCTCCAGCTCACATCACAGCTGACTCAAATGAAACCATCTTTGATGCTATGTAACAAATAGCTTTTCCTTTTCCATTTGTGGACCCAACTGGGTCCAATAGGCACCTGTTTTATTTCGATTTTTGGCACACAGGCTCAACAAATCATATTGCCCATCTGCCACTACTTACCTAATACAATAATAAGGAAAATTTATGGAAATTTGGTTAAGAACAAGAGACAAAAATTAGAGATACGTGGTGGGTACCTTTCTGACATCTCTGTTCAGGAGTTGCTCAGAAGTGAAACAGAGTAAAATAACACACTGCAGTACAGCACATGCCTTTTCAAAGAAATATACTCACTGTTTCTGCATCTACAAAAAGGGTGGGACATTCTGAGCATGATGTTAACATCTGAGAAGACCTCACAAACTTGGAGCCTATTCCTCGCAGGTTGTCTCCCAAGTAACTAGCTGCATCGCAGGTTAGAAAGCAGAACCTTTTCTGAATATTCTGTAAAGCAAAATACAGTTTATCACATACTTTACTCAAGCACAAGCTTCTTTCCTTTGTAAACAGATGGCATGCTTTTTTGTCTTTGCACAATAACGTGCAAAAGAGACCATCTCCCTCTGGAGAACTGAACAGCTGCTCAAGGATACTTAATAATAGTTATTATGCCAGAGACAGTGCACAGCTGGGCAGCTGTAAAACTAATTACAGAATTCGTAACAATCTACTACTGAAATACATTCTTTCTTGTAAAGACGATTCAATCTTTATGAAGCCTTTTACCCACAGGTAGCATTTTTTTCTTGGCTGTACAGAGTTAACAGAGTTGATCAGCACTTTACTTTTCTTGCCTATTCCGGGCATTGTTTTGTTAGTATTCCATGTCAAGTGGCTAATGAACATCCTAATGCCAAACAGCAGCATGGAAAAATCAGAAAAAACCTTTTTTTTTTCCCTGTGGGAAAAACCTTCTCACTAGAACTTTTCTGCTCCTTGGGAGGACTCCGGAAATATTGCATTGCATCCGGGAATTATTCTTCTCAGAAGATTTTTTTGGTGTTTTGAGTCCTAAACCAGCCTAGTCTTCCAGAACCATTCTAGTGCTGATACTTTCTTTTCAGTGACTAATATATAAAGTGAATAATAAATAAAAATAAATTTTTAGTCTTGCGCCAACTGAAATATTGATATTGATAAATACACAGCAGGTTTCACTGCCAAAAGATATCTCACTAAGACCTGCTCAGCAGGTGGGAGTAACGTTGAAATATTTTGAAAAATAAAAGCATGCAATGTTTTTATATGAG
Organism: Phaethon lepturus; assembly: GCF_000687285.1. Classification (NCBI taxonomy): domain Eukaryota; kingdom Metazoa; phylum Chordata; class Aves; order Phaethontiformes; family Phaethontidae; genus Phaethon; species Phaethon lepturus. Next base: position 4,585 of record NW_010541042.1, read on the forward strand.
TCATTCCACATTACCATAGGTATTTCTCTGAGGAATGTAGGTTAGGACCTGTATTACCGTAAGCATGCTTCACTGGAGAGAAGTGCTTCCCAAATACCACTCTGAATGACAGACATATAAATAGCCTGTTACTGCTCCTACACTGTTAAGTTAAGTACCTAAAATCAGGTGAGCTGAATTCAGACTTTATTGATAATGGAAGCTGGTGGATTGAATGATTTTTTTTTAAAAAGCTACATAAGCCCTCACGTTGTAGGTGGGGTGTCCACTATCACTAATTTATAAAATGGTTAAAGAGAAACTTTCTCTACAGAGCAACTTCATAACTGCTTGTTTGTGAATCTCTCCCTAAAGCATCTGAACAGGCCATCTGAACACAGTCAAGATCAGATAAACTGGTACTTGTCCTACTACAGGTTTCTACCTTTTTACTTCAAGACAGAAACAAAGTGCTATATGTGTCACTCAGCACATGGTTCAGATTCTCTGCTGTATTGTCTGTAGCAGAGGCAAGGGGCTCTTACTGATTACCACCAAACCAGGTAAATGATTATTTTTACGAGCAACTAACAGAATCATCTGAATCATAAGGCTCGGTGACAGTTAGAGATTTACTACTACAATATAATCTGAAAAGAAAGATTCAGTCCAGGTCTTAGTGAAACTGTTGCTGTCAACTCTTCTGGAAAAGGAAAGAGATCTAGATTTGATTCTAGCCAACAGAAAAGAGCTAGCTAAGAAAGTAAATGTGGAAGGAAATTTAGAAAGATAGATTATGGAGCAGAATCCAAGAGATGTTGGTTGAAAGGGATGTTTGGAGAACATCTGATTCAACCTTCAACTCAAAGTGGGACTATTGCCAACACTAGATCAGGTCAGCCATGGTTTTGTCTAGCTGAGTCTTGAAAGCTCCAAGGTCAGTGCTTCCTCAGGCTCTCTGGGTAACCTGTTCAGGTGCTGCAATACCCTCCTGGGGAAGAGTAACTGAGTTTATCAGTCTGAGGCAGTGGAGGAGACAGATTACAGAAATAATTCAACCGACCTCAATGTATTCAGAATTTGCAGGAAGGAGCCCATTACAAAGAACTTCATGGGGAAGAGAGATAATGAGAGGTAGCCATTCCATTAGGGAAAAAAAGAGATCAGAAACACATTTTATACCACTGAAAGGTAGAAAATACATTAAGACATACAAATATTTCACTCAGGCAAATACTCATGCAAAAAAGAAGAACAGAAAGTGAAACTGTGTTAAATTACTAACTTGGGTACCAAAAATAGCATGGCAATGTAGACACAATAGTCAGAGAGGGAGATGCCAAATAAACTAGTGAGAGAAAAAGAGAATGTCAAGAAGTAAACTAGAGATAATTAAGGTGGCCAAGGAATCACAATGGAGAGAAATAGCTAACAGATGCTACTGAAAAGATTGACGTATTTAATACCTTCTTTTGCCTTATTGCTCCCAGAGAGGGCATCTGTGTCCAGGTAACAATGAGACATCTATGAAAACTCAGGTGAAAACAGATCTTGCTAGTAAGGGCTTGGATATCTTTGCATCTTTGCAGATTAGGCAAATTCATGCTATGATAGTTACAATACTGGCTAAAGAGGTCTAGCAGCCATAAGAAATATCTTTGAGAACTCATAGAACGCACGGTGTTGTAAAAAATTGAGGAAAGTGCTTATCTCAAAAAAAAAACAAACAAACAAACAACCCAAGAGCAAAAGAATTAAACGGAAAGTTTGGGAAATGGGGGAACATATGAAAAATGAGTAATAGGCAGTACAGATATGGTCAGAACAAACCATATCAAAATACTTAATTTTCATGGAAGGCTAAAATTTTCTATTAGAAGGAGAAGCAATTGATATGTTACATACTAATTCATCTACTGTCTTAGAAGTAAGGCAGAGAAACCTGGTCTAGAGGTAATGGTGTGCAAAACCATATTCAGAAGTTAATTCACTGTCCAACTGGAAAGATAAATTGAACAGGATTCCACTGGGGACTGTCTCAGGCACTAACCAAGTCATTAATGAAAAAACAGCATAATGGAATATGCATCATGCTTATTAAATGCATGGATGATTGAGCAGCAGGGGCTGCAAACTCCTTGGAAGCCAGGATTAAAATTCAAACTGATTGTGATAAAACTGCAGAAGCAGTGCAGGGAAAAGAAAGAAGTACAAGCTTGTACCCCTAGGATGAAACAATCCATAGAGCATATTCAGGACGGAGAATAACCAGGAAGGTAAAATTTTGTAGAACAGGATCTGCATACTAGATTGGGTTGCAAGTGGAAAATAATTAACTGTCTCCTACTGTACAGCAGTTAGCAAAGAGAAGTTTTTAAACAGGAATACCTTCTATAAAACAGGTGAATCTCTTCTAGTCAGTGATGGAAAGAACTTAGGCTGAAGTACAGAACCTGCTCTTGCTTTTTCAGTAATACACAGACAAACTGAAGAGCATCCATAGCAACAGTGAGAAGTTTAGAAAACGTGACTTATGGGGAAGGTTGAAAGAACTGAGGTTAAATAAGAGAAGTTTGGGGTAAGTGAAATCATGGTAACAGTCTTCAAGTATAAGCAGCAACTGCAAAGAAGAGTATCACCGTGTATAGAGCAAGAAGCCATGGGCATAAAACACAGCAAGAGAAGCTTTCAAGGAATGTTAAGCATTCGACTACATTGCCTAGGAACATTGTGAAGTTCCACTCAAAGGTTAAGAAAGTCTAGAGGAAAAAGTTAAAAAACGTTTGACTAGAATGAAAGTTATAGTTGATCCTGTCCTGGGCAAGATAAGGAACACGAAGTCCTCAGGTCCCTTCCAGAACACATCCACTCACAGTTTTAACAGTTCTAGTTTATTTTATGAAAGGAATTTCCTCAAAGCATTTCAGTCATGGCTTCATCAAAAGCTGACCAGTCTACTGTTTAGATTCAAGAAAACATATTCTTCCTTTACTGCTTTCCTTTTCAGATATTCGTAAAAGCAAAAATCAGTCTACAGCTAGGAAAAGAACAGTCTTGAAGAGTGTTTTAAAGTATTAAAATGTGAAACAGTGAGAGACTACTTTGGTATCTATGTATAATACTTCATTAAATATATTTATTTTACAATTACATGGACTATCAGTTCTACAATAAGTTATCATCTCAGCAATGTCCTTCTGGGTACAGATTACAGTGGCTTAAATCTTTCAAGCAACGTCTGAATGTGGTATATATTTTATGAAATGGGACTATTGGGAATAAAAATGCCAACCACCAGCATATTATGTATAGGTATATGGCTGCATAGAGTTGCTGTGCTTTGTGTCAATGTAAATAATAACAAAATATTCTCAGAATGTTTTCTTCTTAACCTCTGGTTTCCTCATCTGGGAAGAGGATTTTTTGTAACAAAAGGGCTCGATTGTGGAAACTACTTGCTAGCTCTCAAATCTACTTGTCTTGGAACTGGCTGGTCTGCTGAAAGACATTTGGTTTGATGGAATACAAAGAGGCAGCCGTAAAGATAATCCAGAGATTGCTGAGCTATGACTCGTTTACAGGAAAAGTACTTCAATAATTTCGGGAATTTTAAACAAGTTTAGCATGTTGTGGGCAAACATCCAAGATACCATTTACTTGATGCACACTGAAACATAGGTGCCCTGGAAAATGCACTTCTTTCACTTCACCAAGTATTTAGTTGACAGGCTCCTCCAAACAAGGATTTTGTTTTGCAGTTAAATATTTTGGCAGTACTTTGCATTGCAAGCCTAGCACATACTGGGCTGCTTTCCGAAACTTCCTGTTGGTGAGGGTCAAAAGCCTTTTAAGTTAGCAAATGAGTAGAAAAGTTTGATGGTGCAAACACAATACGATTCCAGACAAGCTGACATCTTACAAAAAAAATCTGGGAAAGTAAGACTCCTATGTTTTAACCCTGAAGAGGAGAACAAAGCATTTTTATAAACTAAAAATATGGCTGTGACTCCAGCTGGAATATTCTGGTTTCTTGATACTCTGAATCCCTTCCCCCCCTGCCCCTGAATCATAGAATCTTTGGGTTGGAAGGGACCTTTTAAGGTCATTTCGTCCAAATCCCCTGCAATCTGTTCCATGATTTTTTTTATTACTGTTGTTCAGGTTTTGCTGTTATTGAAAACTTTTTGAGAGAGTATTGTATCTTTCTCCTCCAGTATTGACTGAAGAAAATAAGTAGGCTATCTTCGGAATATAGGGCAAGCACAGCAGCAAATGTAGTGTGTATATGCCAGGTATTTTACAGGTAACATTTAGGTTTTGCATTACACAGTATTATTTATCTAGTTTTCAGAAGTGTGACAGCAGTTCCTTTTCACTTCTTCAAAGAAAACAAAAAGGACAAAAAACTCTCAGAAGACTTGAACAGGGCTATTAACCTCTAGGACTGACATAAAGGCAGAAAAACTGAAATACACATCATGAAGAAATAGAGGACTAATTTTGAAAATTGAACTGTCATGCACTCAAGTCAGCACTGGCTTTTTTTTTCCAAATGGTTATTTATCAGTGTTTAAAAGCATGCCTGTAATGCACCCGTATATGCAGTGGTGTCATGTTTAAAGGAGGACACAGCATGCAGCTAGAGGAGACATGCAATTAACTCTGGTGGAGCATAGAGGAAACAGGATGGAGAATTGATTCTTATTGTATGATGCTTCTTTCCTATAAGGATAGTCTTAAAAATATGAAAAGATCTTGAGATTGTGTATTTTTTAGCTGGGTACCCATTGCTAATAAAAAAATGTGTACTCTGAGATCATGGGTACTTAAAGTCTGCATGAAGTTACCTGGCTGCTGTGTACACTGCCGCAGCATGCTTAAACATCCTGCAGCTGCCTCATATAAAGACAGAGAAAAAATTTTAAAAGGCTTTAAAACTAATTACCGTTAAAAACAGTCATTCCTTAGGACAGCTTGTACATTTGACTCCTTTTTGTCTTTTTTTTTTCCAAGATTATTATCTTTGCAAGCATACATATTCTTCTTTTAGAAAGAAGAAATATATTTCTAGCCTTCAGACCCAGGCTCTGGAATTTATATTGCATGATCACAGCTGGATATTTCTATTTAGATGATTAGGGACAGAATATTTAATAATATTGACATTTACATAGGCATGGTCAGATTTCAACAGTTTGAGATGAAAGAACAGATCAACAATAGTTTGAGATGAAAAGGCCATTTCCTGTCTCTTGCAGTTTCAGGCTGTTTGTAAACTACTGAAGAAAATACTCTTTAAATTGGATCCACATTTTATAACATTATCTCTAAACCTGCAAGTATGAGATACACACTGTTTTTATGACAAAACTGGTCCTAGAAGACAGTTCTGCATGAAATCTAGTATGGCAATTCTGCAGCATGCAAAATGACAATGGTTATATACCTCGTAGTTCATTAGTGGTACTACTATCAAGAACCATCCTAATAGCCACACACAATCTAAACATTTTAATGTTGTATCTTGAACTTATTTTCTCACCTTAAACAGGGAAGAGAACACATGAAATGTATAAACTGCACAGGAACCATCAGAGTCGCACATGAGCTGGTTGATATGACTACGCCAGGCTTCTTCTGCATCATCACACGCTGCTGGCTGAAATGCAGCAAGGATGGCAGAAAAAAATGGTGAGGGAGGAGGGGAGGCATTTCGATCAACATCTCCAAAACTGAAGGAGAAAAAAAAAAAAAACTGTGATGAAAGGAGAATACCAAGAAGGTGGCAAATAAAATATCCTATAATAGAGAAATATAATCACAGGACCAATTACCATATCTTTAAAAATAGTCATGAACTTTCAGATTACTTTTGAAGGTTAGCAAGATGTTGGCTACAATTAGAAAAACCTCCAAATCAGAATCCCTATCCTCAGGCCATTATCATCTACCTTCCTCCATCCCAGAATACTTGAATTTTTTATCATACCGTCATTTGGAGAAAGAAGGCTGAAACTTCACAGGAGGATAGAGCCCATGAAGAAAAACTACTCTTCTAGGAAAACTTTGTTATAATAATGTATAGCAGAAGTACTGACAAGGATCTCAGTGTGTAAAAACATTAAATATACTGATTTGTTTAGTTTCCCTGCAGTGTGGAATGGACTGGAGAAAATCCGTCCCTTCTCAACACTGTTCTTGGGACAGAGCATTATTTTGGCACTCCATGGTCAGTGAAACAGGCTGACTACCATTTTTAAAGAGTACTAAGCTACTTGATCTTGTGTATTGTCCTTTGGGATTAAGAAATGCTTCCTATGGCTCCCAAGAACAGGAACTGTGATTCTGAAACATGTGGTACACAGACGGAGAGAGGGCTTCTTTATATATCCTCTTTCTTTTCCTTTTTGGGCTAATTTGGGCTAATTGCAGTCTAACACAGCATCCAAAATCTGAAAGAGCTCCATAAGGCATGGAAAAATCTTTATGCTTTGTTGCAACATATACTGGGTCCAGCCACGCTCACCAGCAGTCTCAAGAGTATGCAGATGGGATTTTTGACAATATTGTGACTTCCTTATGACCCATAAGAAATCAGAAGGATGAATATATGGCTGATCTGCTGTACAGCTAACTAAGCAGTATTTCTATTACTGTGAATCTTTAAAAATCCCTTTTTTCCTTTTAATTAAATATATTACATATATAATGACTAACTGCATAGATGGATGTACAAATCATATCTTGTTTTTCCTCAAAGGGTTTTTTTTCTTGGGGTTTTTTTTGAGTCGTGTGATAATTATGCAGGTAATTGGGGCATTGTCTTCTCACTGCTCTAAACTCATGAGACTTCTATGACGCCTGTGGCCAAAATAGCCATTCCATTAATTCCACTCTGTTGTACAGTGTAAAAGAACTTTTATGAATAACAGCATATACAAGTACCTAGCCAGAGCAAATTGTTCCAGCCTGTCAACTTTCTCTTCAGTCTCTGTCATATCCAGACTAAGGCTGTCACTGCACTCAAATGCTCCAGGGAGTTCATTTGTAGATCCTGAAAGGTCATCCTCATGGGCTGCTGTATCTTGTTCTTCATGCACAGCTTCGACCTAGGGGAGTGAATGATGATGTCTTAGAAACAGTGAATTAATAAATTAATTCCAGTAATAAATAGAAAGCATTTAATGAAAAAACCCATCTGACAACAAGTTGCACGGATATAAAGCCACAGACTATAAATGATATGAATCAAGTTACACTTCTTCAAAAATACTGGTTTTGCTTAACTTGTTGTCTTGGATCAATATTATTTTTAAGACATTTCATCAACTTAAGTTTGTCTAGCAAAGAATTTCAGATTTCAATGCATTTGGCAACATAGCAGGGAAGTATTTTTTCAGGAAAAACAACAGGCTTCTTGTTACTGTCAGGCTGTCCTTGACATTTACCGCTTTACAGTGTCCAAGAGTATACCAAAGCCTCTCAAAATATATTGAAAACAATCACTGTCTGGAAAATTATATGCATGTTTAGAATTGAAAATTATTTTTAGCATGTCATTTGCATAGTAACTTCCATTCAAGAGGAATCCAAAGCATTCTACACGCCATCAAAAGGATTATGCTTCTATAATTTCCTTCCTTTTTCGTGTATTTGCACCTAAAGCTCTTGATTTCTTTTTGAAACTTTCCAATTTCTCTGCATTGCTGACATAGTATCAGCTCTCTGCAAATAAAAACTCAAGAGGCAAAAAGAATCAGGAAAGAGCTCAGAGTTTGTGTTATCAAATTAAGTACAATTATTTAGGTGAAAGTTTCAAGTTTTCTGAATAAGAATTGGATGACTTCTTCCTTAAATATAAAACAAGGCATTTTAACTTTGTTCATACTGACTCCAATTTGTTTTGAGTAAAAATACAGAAGTATGCATACTAGAAGACAGTATCTTTGAGGCAAAAAAAACCACTAAGAAGGCATTCTGTGTAAAGTTTATCAATGGAAAAATCTTTGCAACACTGTCAAATCCCTGTCAACTTGGGTTATGTATTGCACCAATATCAAACCTGTCTCAGGACTATCTGAAATAGTCTGTCATTCCCACAAGAAGCTGCTGTGATTTTACATTCTTCACTTACTTTTTCCAATGCTTTTCATATTTTTATGAACACTGGTGCATGGGCATCGGGACATTAAAGAAATTTTCACAGAAAAGGTTCTAAAAGCCCAGGCACATATGAAAGTAATGAATTGTGATTTGCAATTCTTAATGTACATACCAATAGCTACTGCAGCTGGATGCATGAGATTAGCCACGGTCACCACCTGCAAACGTATCTGTTCTGACTGCAGCTTCCTGAACTGAAATTCTGCCAACTTCTGCTGCTTATGGTTGTTACGTGGTAATTTGTCTACCAAGTTGTTTTGACAAATGATAATGAGTTTATCTTTTCCACAGCCATTATTTGGAGAGGTTCCCCTCCTTTCCTATTCTTACCCACAATTCCCCCCTCTTGTCCTTTCTTCCTCCTGGGGAGGTTTCTGCCACAATTTGTTCAACATTCCAACCTCCCTTCCTATGACCTCTTCACTGAAAGTTTCCATTACCTCTGTTATATGCAGTGCTAGCAGTATGTATAAATTTTTTGTGTGGCTGCATTTGGGGGCAACCAAAGGCAAGAACCGGAATGAAAGCTGATGATTAAACAAGACAACTAAGACAACTATATTCTTCCTCTGCCCCACTCTGCAGAAGCCACTCAATTCAGACATGACAGAGAGAGTTGTACTGGTAAGGCACCAGTGTCATGAAGTTACTGACCCACCTCACCTCCAACCCCAATTATATTTCTGGAGTGACAGTGAGAGGAGTAGGTACACCTGATCTCCCCAAAAAAAGTACTATCAAACAGAAAATTAAAGAAACAATCCCCACACTGATAATCATTTACCAACCTCACATTATGTTCATCTTCTGATACAATTTTCTGAAATAAACTGTGCTGAAAATGGTTGTTGTATCCTTGCAAATCCTGCCTGCCCCCTCAAGATGGCTTAATCTTGCGGTCATGAATTTAAAATTTTTTGAGTGTCTGCCAAAAGGCAAGAACTGAATCCAGTGCACACAACCGTACAATAGGTTCCCACATACAAAAAAATCTCATGGAATACACGCATACACCCACCATATGAGTTGGCATATCGTTATTTTAAATCAGCATGAAGAACAAAAGAGTATTCCCTTAGGGTTGTAACTTGTAACCAGTTCATGAATTTGTCTTCCAATGAGCTTATAGTATCTTGGTGCATATATAGTGCAATATACTTAAGAAACAATAAATAAAATCTTTTAATAAAGAAGTATAAGTAGAAAGGCAAGGGTATGGATGTGCGGGAGCATATGAGTGTATTGTACTACGCCATTATGTATAGAAAGTCTGAATGTACTTGCTTTCACAGATCAAACCCTTCATGAAAGTGTAAGTAAAATACACTTGTAGAAGTGTTCTGTACAATACACTGCAGTTGGAAGTAAAAATGTGTTCACCTTGGATCCTTCAGACACTTGGAGATTATTCCTATCAGGCAAAGACACATCAAAGCTAGATGTTCCTATATTAAAATGATGAGGCTCTGCTGAGGTTGTGTCACATGATGTAGAAAGCGAGTCAATGTGATTTGTATCCTCAGATGGGGAAGACAACAAAAGCACAGAAGAACTGAGTATACAGCTACCCCACCACGCATTGCTTTTATGAACACGCAAAGCAGACATTGTCTTAAAGGGCAGTGGCTCTCCTAGTTTGTACATGCAAATATGTTACAACACTTTCAATGTTTCTATCATAAAAATTGTATGCAAACACCCCAGAAGTGAACAATGAAAACCCGACATGGTTTACCAAACTGAAGTCTTGTCCTATTTCTTTAAGTATTATTAGATAAGTCAGAAAGATTTACTACTGGTGATTTGTGCAAAATTGTCATATAGTAACTTGTGGAAAAAAGGGTAAATAATCAGATGTGACACTTCCTGGGTTTCAATCTTCGCATTAAAATTCCTGTTTACATTTGCAAATAAGGGAAAAGCAAGCAGCGAGAAAATACCACACGGAGTGCCACCCCCCAATTAGACTGCACCTGGGCGAGAGGAAGCTAAAAGCCCAGCTTATTTAAAAACATAACCCTACCTCTTCTTAAATCGCAAGTTTGCAACTTACTAGGTCCGAGTTCTCCAAGATTTGGCTGGTGGTCAGGTCCTCCTCCTCAGATGACTCATCGGAGTCCTCATGGTTCATTTTGTTCAGGCTGGGTGTGCTCCCCGAGAGCTGGCTCTCTTCCAGCAGCTGCATGTCACACTTGTCCAGGCTATCCAGGGACCGCCTGCGTACTCCCCAGTTGAAGTTGTCCATGCTCTCACCCTGAAATCAGATATAGGGTCAGCTTCCTTGATTTGAAACTCATCCCATACAAACCACAAACCATTAGATCAAAGTTAGCTCAAGAAATATTTTTATGTAAGAATATAATACAAATGATATAAACATTATTTTGTTAAGCAATAATGTAACAGGGGCATTTAAAATTTTCCAGCGCTTCACCTGGAGATAAGAGCAGAAGCATGGAAATGACAGTTAAATGAAGATTCATTCTTTTCAGTATTAGAAGGTTTTCATGCATTTGCCAATTTAAGAATTTGTTTTTGTAAGTCCACATATAAACACACCTCAATACCAGCAGAGCAATGACAGGCAAAAGAAAAGTTTGGAAGCAATTTTAAAGGATTTTACCTTGATGTTTAAAAACATTAGGAGCACAGTTCATAGAAATGGTTCAATTGCAAAACGTATGTTAAAAAATTCAGGTTCTTTTCATTATATACATGACCGTAATGATGAATTAAGGTAGATTCCTTTCCAACCCAAACTATTCCATGATTCTATGATTTGAATGAATCTTTCATTTAGCACAAAATGTAATAGCTAAAGCAGCACACCTTTTAAAACTCTTATTCTAGGCCCATATTGCTTATTTTTGTAACTTGAATGTATTTGTATTATTTGAAACTATACTTTGAGAATAACCTAATAAGCATTGCCTGAGATTTCACGTTTTAAAAAGGACACAGTCAAATGGACCAAACATTTTATATTGACTTTCAGTTCTAATCCCATGTGCAGCTACTTAAAGCCAACTGCATTAAGCAAATTGCACAACTGCTTGTTAGGCCGGTGAACTGATAGAAAGATCACTCAACTTCTTTCATGTATAAAAATGAGTTTTCCACCATTTTTTCATTTCTTCATTTATTTTCCAGTGGACTGTATCCCTTTTCCTCAATTGTGTTAATTCTCTTGCTCCCTTCTTCAAGTCTAGCTGGGTTCCTCTCCAGCAAATGCATGCTCCTGTCATGGACCCCAGAGGCCAAAGGGGCCTTACATAGCATGAAGGGTCTACCCAGAAGTATCCAGTTGCAGTTTTGGGTACTTTACCTAGGCGAAAGCCTTCAACCTTACAACAACACGGGAAGGAAATTTATAGAGAAAAATGTTTCTTTTTAAGCTTCAGGGCTGACTGTTTAAAACAAGACTCCATAAGATGCAACACTCTTAAGCAAACCAGCTGCTGAAAATTCAAGTTGACAGTGATCTTTTAAATATGAAGTTGACAAAAATATAGTTCTGCCTAAAAAAATCATAAACATTATTATCAAATCACTGATTATGGAAGGAGTATACCCTGGGCTCATGCAGAATAAAATTATGTGCAATCATAGAGAAAGAGGTTTTCAGTTCAGTAAGGTACTTAGACAGATCTGTAATTTTAAACACTTTAGTAATCCCCATTCAGGACTACTCAGACATTTACTGAATGGGGAATAAACTGTATAAAGTGCAATTAATTCAACTGCAATCTTATCTCTTTAACAATCAACAAATTTGCACAACCAGATCCCATTTTGCATCATTGCCCTTTAATGCAATGGACTTTGGAATATGATTAGAAAGAGGGAAAGTTCAGTTTCATGACACTAAGCTCACTGTTCATCAACAAATAGGAGGAAAAAAGAAAAAAAAATTTTTTAGGGAAAAGACAACCCAGAAATGCAAGAACTGTAATCCACTAGAACACGTAGAGCTAAGGAATGCACTATATTCAAGAGCTAATTAACATGAAATTATTATGAAGCCAAACACATTATTGGACAGCCCTGTTTTCATCCTGGGACTGGGATCATATGGAGTTTTGTGTGGGAAGAGAAAAGAACACAGCTAAGATTTAAGAAATTAGGTCTTTTTAAATCATAAAAATGACCGTTCAGTTCCCAGCTATTTATTTTAACAAATTTGTTGGCTGTCCATCCTCCCCCACAAAGGCTGGAGGACACATGCAGCAATGAGACATCCTCCACAAACACATGTTACTGAACTAACAAATGACAAAATGACATAAATAACCAAGCAAGCAAAGATGACCATGATTACACCCTGATCCTCAAGATGCCTAGTACAGCTATCAAAAAATTTTGCAGCCCATGTCTATGGGAATATTTCTTGCATTTTTATTCTGCAAAGTCTTAAAGAAGGAAGCCAACAAAAAGAAGAGAAATGAACAGGGACATTTCCAGGGCATGCAATTAGAAGGCGTGGGAGTGAATTAAAAGTGAAGGAGAAGGGTAAGAGAGGTGAAACACAGTATAACCCAAATACTCACAGCATTTGGGTTAGCATAAGCTTGCTACAGGAGCACCCAAACTCATACTGAAGTTAAACAAGAGGTCAACACGTCTATGAAGATGGAGTTGTTGTTTTTACAGTCTGTTAAGCAATCTTTCTTTCACAGTTAACAAGCAGGAGGGAAGATATATTTGAGAGGCTGTTCATTTTTATCTACAGCGGGAGCAAAGCTATTTCCTATCTGAAAAGCCACCAGTAACAAATACCAATTCAAAAGGAAACAGTCACATACTATAAATGCATCTGGCCAGCAATAAGCAGGTACCACATAGAACTTCCCACAATCACCACCCTCTGGTAAAGGAGCTGATGTGCCCTTGCAGCCACTTTAAACCTTACCAGAACCCAGGGGAGAGGGCAGACCCAGAAGGGGCAGTAAAAAGGGAAGCCACCCTATGTGGGGCAGAGCTGCGGAGCTCCTCCATGAAGCCAGTAAGAATCATGCAAAACTTTCACGCAGGTTTTTACCCTTACTGTCTTGGCAAAGTATGCAAAGCTAACGGAGTTGCACAAATATTATAGGGTATAGGCAAAACTATGGTGGAACTGCATAGTGAGGGACTATTGCCATATGGTTGTATCTTTTAGAGCCCAGGCATTTTGAGACAAAGATTTTTTTGGGGTTGTGTTTGCATAATAACTGATGTACAAACTATCAGAAACAAACATGCAAAATACTACTGTTGCTGATTTTTGTGTCACTTGTACAACTCATTACAATTCTCTATCACTCTATACATTGATAAACTGCAAGTTTATGTCCTAAACTGGCAACCACTGATGCACCTTTTCAGTTTTCTTCATAGGGTAAATGAGTCCAGCAAAGTTGGGAGAAGTATACAGCTGAATTAAATTAAGCTGTATGAATTAACTAATTCATTCAATTAAATTCAGGCTGGTAGGCAATTATGTAAACTTTCTGAAGAGATGTCAGGTATCAGCTTTAGCAAGATGCTAACAGGAGCCAATATACCACAACTGAAAAGCTGGAAATTACATATAATTTGCCCATGGAAACAAATGGCCCAGACTTTACTATATTATAAATAATTAAGTTCTTTTGTTTCTATGTATTTTTTATGCACAAAGATACTAAAAGGAGAAATGTCTCAATTTGAAAAATGCTGATATTAGAATTAAGATACTGTAAAATTTGTGAAGACTGTTGAACATGTCAAAAACAAAGTTAAAATGAAACAGAATTTTTGAAAAAAACCCCGCAAAAATATTTCTAATACAAAACAAAAAATGTAGCACCTGTCAGAAGTGCAAGCACACACACATCCACCCACGCACACACCGAAGGGGGAGCAACAACAAAACTATGATGTTATTCTATAACACAAATTTGCAAGAAGGCATAACATATGCTGGCACATCTGAGTTCAAGTAGCATTCTTACCTGAAGTTCCTGGGTAGCAGATATAACAGATAGAAAAACAAATAGAAAGAATCTATGTAAAATTACTGTATTAAAGACATCACAGACAAACATTTCCCTACAATTGTAACCAATATTATCACAGAAACTTCAGCTCTTCAGCCTATCTTGTAAGTTTGAAAATAACCATTACGTGCTTTCACATCTTTATGAAATTTCAAACAAGTACATCTTGCGGTCTGGGGATGATACAAGCATCACTGGCCTGTTTAAATCATAACATTTTTTTGGAAAGACTATTTGTGCTCTTGCTAGCTTAAGTTTTCCAACACTGTTTAATTCATGTTTATTAATATACCAAATTCAGACTTGATGAAAATGGTACAGTTTCAGTCACTAGTAAATCATTCAGTAATGAGAGATGTAGCCTCTTATACCAGGTTTGAATTTGGCTAAAGTATCTATTTAAAACAGTAGTAAGTCAGTCTGGACTAAACCTTGGAATGCAAGGTCTCAGATCCATGGCAATTTAAAAACTGTATTAAGTAAAAGACTACATTGTTCCTTTTACTTCACATAAAACTAGAGAAGCTTAGTATCTGTTCCACGACTGACTTAAGAGAATTAGTATATTGATTAATATAGGCCTCAGTCTTGAAGTTAGCAACATGTATAAAACAAATCATTGCACGGTCACAGTGCAGGAAGGTAAACTAACTTTGATAGGAATTGTTCTGCACAATTATATAAAATCTGTACATGGTTTTAACTGGTGAAAAGAAAGAAGAAATTCTTTAATTTCACCAGACACAAAATGAATATGTGGTATTTAGTCAAAATTGCAGTCCCAAGCCCTCGTAATATCTTGAAAGCATTTAAGGCACAAAAATTATTGCAGCCAGTATACTTTTTGACAATTAACCTGGTATTGCCGTTTTATCATTTATCATTGTTTGGAATACTAAAGCTCCTTCACAATATTCGGCTAATGCATTTTCAACCATTGATGCCAACTGCTTTTTTTCTTTAGCAAAGTCATGGGCAGCTGTGAGCCAACGTTACTGTATTTGATAGAGAGACTTCTGACTTGGAAAATAAGGACTCTGCAACATCTCTTTCCATTCCTCCATCCTTTCTCTTCATTGGAAAAAAAAATTAAAATTCAGGTGTGTATGAGTTCACACCTGAGGGGTGTGTTTATCTTAAAATTATTTTACTACTGTAATTAAACCAGGGAGAAAACAGATTATTTCTTCTTGTACACATTGTTCTCCTCAGGGCTAAGAGCGATGCCTGAGAGAATTCATGTTAAAATCAAGCCCAGATTACGACAAGACAATTTATTAAACTGTTAGGTTTGCTGAACATCTGCACCTTAAGTACTTCAAAAGAGCTAACAATCTCTGAACTTTTAAATTGCAACAAAATTGTTAGATGTGTTTGGCAGTGGATATTCATTTTTGGCCTTTCCATCCAAATAGAAAGACTCCAAGTTTGATATAAGCAAGGTTGAAGGGTGTAGCCCCCCAATATACAGCAGTTTTTCAACTTTTTCCCTTCAGCACTTTCAGCTCAATGTGAGCTGACAGGCTTCACCTGTCGAGACTTGATCTGGGCCCTCAGGGTTCTGTTTAGCTCCTGCACGAAATGATAAAATCACGGACACCTAAGCAGAGTGGAAGATACAACTCTCTACGCGTTAGTGATTTCATCAGGAGTTGCAGGAGTAACAACAGCCCGAAGGCCTGAATTCACATTTTGGAGGGTTATGCTGGAACGAGAAGATTTGGAACAATTTCATTTTATGGGTTTTTAAATGGCAAATATATTTTTGTTAACAATTTAGACCTTTAAAAATTGTCTTTAAAATAAATTCACTTAAAAGTAAATTCACTTAAAAGGTACTGGAACAGAGGCATTATCTTCCAGTAACAGTTTTGCAGTGTTTCCTAAAGTAGATTCAGAAAGGAAGGGTGTGGTAGTCTCTTACTGTTACGCTACTGAAATAAACACTAAGTGAACATTATACATAATCTGAACTCAAAAGTAAGTTTATAGTTATGCAGTTAAAGTTGTAGGTTAGAAGAAGAGCATAGTGTTTAGTAGAAAGAATATCAAACGGATTTAATAAAAAAGCTGTTTCAGAGAAAATATACTGTACCTCCCCATCTTCCAGCTCAACATCTAGGAAATCAAAGTCCCTAAAGACTCTGAATTGTTGTTCACTGTTTGAATCATCCATGTTCTCCTGCTCCCTTGTTCCGTCTTCTGAAGACACCAAGCTCGTCTGGTGCTCAATCAGATCCAAATCACCGCAGGAAGAAAAAATTACCTACGATGCAAAGGATTTCTCTTGTAACAAACTGTTCCCTCCGGTTGTTTCTTCCTAAAAGCTGTAATTGGTTATTCGGAAGACTGTATTTCCAGTACACACCTAATTCCTTCACTGAGTATTTTTAGAACACTCTTTATTATTTATGTTGGACAGGTGCCTTCAGATTAAACTTGTACAAAGAAACAACTTCATACTGCAGGAACACGTCCAAGAATATTACAGCTACCTCCTAATGGCTGCAGATTGATGTTGCCTGGATGTTTGTATACGTTTATAGGAACAAAATTCAGAGAACTTAGCAAAGAAAATACTGTCAAGGGGGTGATGTAGTAAGTTCATCAAAAAATAATGTTCAAAATTATGTCAAGATTAGAAAGCACAACAAGGTATAATTTTTCCTTTCCTACTAAAAATAATTCTATCTGCAATTTAGTTGCCAAAATGCAACAGTCCCTCTCTTGCAGAAATGAAGGAGCTGTTCACCATAATACAAGTGGCATACAATATATTAAAAAATGTTCAGAAATTTTCCTTTCTCTGTAGAAAATATTTAGTAACTATTTTAAGAGCTTCTTACCCTGGATGATCTATTGCTCATTTCCTGCCACTGGATAATATTAATTTTTAAAGAGTAACATTAGAAATACTATCTAAAGGAAAAATCAGACACCCACCAAGTTTTATTCCTGTAATTTAATTTTTTACTTTATAAGGACTCTAGATTGGTAATACCAGAGGTCATTACTCTCTACCCACTGCACTGGTGTAAGTAAAACCTATAGCATCACAGATCTCTTACGGCAAAACCATATATAGCTCTGCAAGTAAATGATCTTTAGGCGAGAGGGCCATTCACTCACTGGTCTACGTGCTGAGAAATGCTGCGTGGGCCAGTACAAATGACAATGATAGTAATGTGACATGAAACTGTGCAAATCAGGTCAGCAACTCTGGGAAACAAAGTTCTTCACTTTTGAAGTTTAGGACACAATGAAACAAAGAAATGATCAATACAAGGCTACTTACTGAAGGGTTTTTACTCAGCCCAACTTCTTGACCACAAAGAGAAAGGACATGCACCAGCTTTTCCTTTGTCCTTTTCTAGAAAACAAGATGTTTCTCAAATGAGCATTTTTTTAACCACCCATTCTCCTGGTGGCTAGAAACACATTAACATTTTTTAATTGGGAGGAACCAGCCAAAGAATTAGTCATTAAGTGCTCGAAGGGTTGCTTTCAGAGCAACTGTACATACAAGGAAACGTAAAAATAGCTGTTAATTATTATGGTGTTTATTATTTTTAAATTAGTCTATTAATGCTATTGAGCATAATAAGGCAACATTGGATCCTGCGCATCCGCATCACTTCAAAAGGACAGTTCAGAAGCCCATAACTAAGAATGTGCAAAATTATTTTTTTGCAGAATTCATGCCTGAGTCACTGCTATATAATCTGCAATATCAAAAAAACCCAATAAATACATTTATTCTGCATGGTTTTATTTTAACTGGCAGATAACTAAAATCAATAAGGTAATCAAATACCACTTTTCAGAAAATTGTTCCAAGGAATTCTTTTTATCTGATTTCCCAAGAAAACAACACTTAAAAAGTTGCACACGCTGTCTATCTGCTCTCCTTGCTAATATCTGAACTCACCTGTCATTCTTAGCTAAATCTGACCTAGACTAGAGGTCTTAAAGAGATGCACTTCCTGCAGATTGAAAGAAAAACACTGGCTGGAGAGGAGAGAGACATAACTCAGCCCATTTCTGAGTCCAAGACAGACAACACAGACAGTCCGTCAGTCAGTCAGTCAGATGCTAGGCTGCCCCAGCTGCTCGGGAGCACTGCGTAGGGCACAGAGGGCACAAGCATTTAAGAACCCAAGTGTGCATTAATTCAGCTGCTCCCAGTGCAACTTGTTAATAAATAGTGGGCTACTTAAAAGGAGTTTACCTGAGAGTACTGGGGTCTCTTCCAGCTCACAGGAACAAGGACATTGGAGTTAGATCCCGATGAGGTTGAAGAAGTGCTTCGAGTGACAGCCATTGCCCTGGGTTTACCATCTCGTCCAGAAGAACTTTGCAGCTCATCATACCGTCTCCCAATAATTGGAGTCTTAAATAGAGAATAATTATTCACTAGTGCTATGCTCCAGGATGAACTTATAATGGGGCTTATGGCTTCAGTTGCAGGAAAAGATTACTCTGAAGATCATATACAGGGATAAAACAAGGAGTACATCAAATTTCATGTCACTTGGTATGTATTTTATTTTCCACTCTGAACATCTCAGTAACAATTGCCAGCAACTAGTAGCTAGCATTTATGTTCATGAGTAGCTATTACTCAAACCGACTGTCAAACTAGTTTTTAACATAAGAATCAGCAAAAAACCCAGAAAGCTTATGAAATGAATTTCAAATCCACATTTCTTCCACATGGTTTTTAATGGTTTTTTCCTAAGAGTGCTGAACACTCAGTCCCTGTTCCAACAAACATGAAATTGCTTTCTGGGATTGATGATAGGATGCTCAGCATTTTCTAGAATTATACCTACATGAAACACTGAGAAGAAACTTTACACAAATAGTACCAGATGCATTTTTATGTTCATACTTCCTTTTAACCTCGAAGGCTCACTATTATGAAATAGTCTATCGTGCTGCAAACAGTCCTGCAGCTTCATTATAGAGTTGCCCATTAAAGTAAGTAGGACCATTCAGTTATAGAAAGTTAAAAGGTGTACAGGGTTTGCAGGATAAAGACTGCTGTAAAAGAGCTCAGTCAGAATTCAGACAGTACTCCCTTAAAGGACATAATTCTGTGTTTAACAGTTACATAGAACTTTGGCATCCAAGTATAAAATGCTTGGAGGGAGATTTTATACACGTAGTATACTCATATATTACAGTTGACATAATTACAGCACAGCTTTTTGAACAGATAAATTTAAATACAACTAATAATTCCTTCACAAAAAAAATTCTAGTAAAAATCCAGAAACAGCCCACCAGCATAGGTCATTAAATATGTCACCGTGGATGGAAAAGAATTTAAGAGACTTTCAGTTTGGTAATTTGCCTTTCCCAATTTTTCATGTTTCTTAAGGAGCTGCAACACATGTTTTAAGATTACCAGAATAACAGAATTAAGGTTTTAACTAGCAGAATTACAAATAGTACCTCTGAAATATCAAAATGAAACTCTAAAGTCTTCCCTGGTAGCTCCTTGGAGGCACTGTTCCACACTCGATGTATTTCCATTTTTGAAAGATCACTGGGTTGATAGGATGGTAAAACTAAACTGGCAGAACGAGAAACTACCAACTTCAGGATATTCAAGGCTTCTCTCCAGTGAATGCTCTAGAAATAGGCACATTTAATCAGCAAACAGAAGGAAAGATTCACACACATTCAAGATTATTTCTATTCTACAGTCATATTTTTTGCCACATAATAAAAACGTGGAATTGGAATATTCTATTCTTTCTCTTTCTTGGCCAGTGACAAGGTACGTACTTGCAGAATAATTTCAACAGCAGAGACCAAGACTTGCGTAAGGCGTCACTGTTAGGGAACTGGCCTGCAGCGTGGGAGACCTGAGTGCAAGGCCAACTTGGCAAAGGATTTAAAATCTCCTACCTGAATGCCTTAATCGGCATGCATAAAGATAAGAGTCATTGCAGAATCCCCATTTAACAGAAAAGCTGACTTGACACAGGCTCTTTACAGCTATGAATTCCTAGTGGAAATACGCATTTTCCACTTGCCAAGAATTAAGTGCAGAAGTCTCTGAAGGGAAGTGCTTATGCCACATCTCCCTCATGCTAATAATTAAAAAGAGTTGCCAGTCAGGGTCTGCCTGGTATGAAGCTTGCTCCCAGTGTGATGTAGCTGCAGCCTAACCGTTCCCACACAGCCGAGCATCTTATCTGGGGACGTGCACTCTGTTAGGCATCAGGATGTTTATAAACTAGACAGCACACTGGACAGTTGTAGTCATCCCTGCTAATCTAGTCTTAAATTCTTATAAAGAAAATCAGCTTACGATAGTAAATACTGTTAAGTTCCTATGTTAATATAAAGAAGATACGGTATTTACCTGTACATATTTTTCAATGGTTTTTAGCACTTCCATGTTAAACTGTTTCACAGGAATGGCTGACAGGTCCATATAACTAAGAAGACTGTAAATCATCTGTAGGAGGGACTGTTGCATACTGGGAAGGCCCTTTTCTAGTAGCTGTTTAAAAAAAAAAAGGGAAAATAACTAAATTTTGAGACATTTCTTCTTATGGAAAAAGCTACTGGTTTCTTGAATGCCATTTGTACTGTTAATCTCTCTTCACTCACTGATTTTGCAATGCCATTTTACAATCATTTTACAAGAGATGATGACACAGTGCGAGATAAAAAAGAGCTTTAAGTTGGGAACCAAATGCTAGCCTGTTTTGATAATGAAACATACATTTTATATATGCCTACCCTAACTTATCCAGAAAACACAGTCAGCAGTTGAATAAACTGGCAAGTAAAATTTACACTGTAATTGGGGAAGCACATCCAATAAAAACAGGGGAGTATCTTTTTATTTTACCTTTGCTGAAAGTCAGTGAGGAAAAAGAAAACATGCTGAAGAAACAAGGCTACTACTATTCAGACATCAATATGTATTTATCCAAATACACTTCACTGCCAGTGCTCACTGGCTGTAACTGCCATGGAAACATTTTCTGTTAAGGAGATGGAATCCCTGGGCTCTCTTACTGTAGAGGCTAATACAAAGAAGGTCTTGATCTAAATCCTGGAATTTTGAAACACCTGAGCGTAGATCCCGGAATACCACAAGGAACCTTGGAAATGCAACTGTGCTCATATATATACATGACAGTAATTCAGGAGGCGTACAGACAGACATGCTATGTTTGCCCATGTGTGTGAAATATCTCAGCTGAAAGTTTCCTGGAAGGTAGCACGTTCTTTCATTGGTGACAGGTACTGTCTCACGCCACAAATTTCAGAGGCAACCAGATGTTATTGCTGGAGGTTACCAGAGGCACAAGACTAGACTCTATCCTTCTGTTCACGCTGACAAGGAAGTTCTTCTAACACTGGTTACAAGAGATATTAGGATCTAGAAAACAATTACTTATAGAAACTCTATGCTGCCTCATGTCTTCCGTCACAGAAAAATTTCAGCTGTTATCCAAGTGGAGTCTTGTATTTTATCAGCTGCCCTCACTGGTCTGAATGACAAGACTCCTCTTTTTATTGTATGAGAACATTTCATGCCAGCCAAAATGGAATGATCAGGTAGGACACACACCTATGTCATCCCACTAAATATATTCTGATTTCTTTCATCACTGAAAGTGAGTAGTAAGCAGCGATTCATAAAACAAAGTAGTCAAATTCCATTAACAGCACAATAGATGAAACCCACTATGATTTATCTATTCCTCTACAAAAAGACAGCAAGAATTTTTAAATGAGAGGTACTAGCTGGTAGCCGGCTTCAGCCTGTGGATACCTTTACTGAGAGATAAAACATGCTTAGCAATTCTTCTTCAAAACAGGGTTATAGAATTTTTCTTGCCTTCCATTAGGATCTTGCAATGGAAGGTTTGATTCCTTCCTTGTAAATAGTTTATATGATCCAGCACATCAGCCAGTATACCATTTCAGTGTAGGAATAAAGGATTAGAAGAAACTATCTGAAGGAGAGAAAGAATTTTTTTTTGTTCTCTGACAAGAGGCTTCTGCATCAAATAATCATTTTTGTGATAGGGGAAGGAATTATTGGGAAATGATGGGGATTTTGTCTCTATTGCTGGTGAGAAAGCTGCTCTAGGAACATTATCTCTGAAAGCTGCTAATTTCCATTCCATTTTATATAAACTTGTTGTCAACAGAATGCTTTGAATTAAACAGCTCTTACCCCTTAAACTCTAAACATTTGAGGATTGTGCCAGTTTTCACTTGTTCAGATGAGTATATGTGGTAGTTGGTAGTCCAAGTGCGTACTTAAATACATCATGAATTTGTAATGACAAAGAGTATTGCAGTTCAAGAAATGAACATAAAATTTAAAATGCATTTAGTACAATAAGAATTCTTTTGCTGCCAGAAGTAACAAAAATAGTAGTAAGATGAAGTTGTGGTGACACATCATTTGGATCAGCGAGTTCCAGAAGAAAGAGTTTCCACTGTATTTGTGAGAAAAAATCATACCTGTTCTCAGTTTGTTTTTTTTTTACTCTGGTCCCTATGAACTGCTTTGAAGAATTGTGGACTTAATGAATCACTACTTTAACGTGACCCATGTCAATGTGGATATGGTCCCAGAATGATTGTGTTGTCATGGTACAAAGTTGATTTTTAAAACTTAATATGCAAAAATCTAACATAAAATCAAAATAAGCTTTCAGTAATGTCTTTGTGTGCTGATTTTGGTAGTGGAGGTTCAAAGTTCTACCACATTATTAAATAGTTATTATTCCCAAGTATTTATCTAGAAGAAATGATCATTTTTCATGGATGGAGCTGTAAGACATAAAACTCGGTAAGGAGCACTGCTGGTCACTGTAACGTTTGGATAAGAACACAGCTGAAATGTCTTATTTTATGCCAGGATCATACCCCTAGCTGACAAGCAATTACCTGCCACCAAACAGATGAAATGCAATTTTTTGTCTCAGTGGCAATAATTGAAGCTTTTATCTTCTGCTGAGAGCATTTGTATAAGAACAAATGGTTAATAGCATTAATAGCCTTAATAACTTGTGGTCAAAGTCCCCTTATGAAGGCATACCTGTATGTTTGGAGGCGTCACTGTTGCAACACAGATCTCCTTAGTTATCCTTAAGCACTCCATGTCTCACCCTTTCCCTCAGGCCCAAGCACTGGGGAATGCGCCAGAATTGTTAAAGCTCCAGTCTCTGTAGCCAACGGCTGTAACATTCAACTCCACGTTGCCCAGTGGGGCTGTTAACCCATTTGGCTTTACCTATTGACAGTATATGCCACAGCCAGTTTATAAGAGACAGGAGCATATTGTTTATCCTGGTCTGGGGATTAAGTAAGAAGAAAAGGGGAAAAATATTCTGAATGCTGGAAAAATCTTTTTCATGGCCACAGCAGGCTGAACAAGATGGTTTGTTGTCTCTTGCTCCTCCTCCAGACTGGCTGCTACCCTATGCCCATACAAATATTCCCCAGACATGACTCAACAGAGCTGCAGTCAATGTAAATACAGAGAGAGGAAGTCGTGCTCACTACTCTGTCATCCTGCAATGATGGCGCTATGTGAGGAATGTGCCTTAATTACGGTCAAGAGCCTGCCTGACTTGCTGTTAATATAGTAGCCTGGTGCCAACCTACAGCAACGGGGAAGTGCAGAGAAAGAGTCTCCAGACGGAAGTCGAAGGCCCTGTTGAGGGCAGGGAGATTATGTGCAATGACCTTTGTGGAGGTGCTGCAGCACTAGTAACTGTACTTAGAGCACCAGAGGGAAAACAGCGGGGCAAACACTTTCCCTAAGGCTGGGAAAGCAAAGGAGGAACAGTTTAAACCTCAGTTTTTACAATATTTATTAGGAACACAAGTTTCTGCTCTGAAGGAGACACGTGACTCTGGAGAATTCAGAGTCATCATGTTTGAAGAGCTAATAGTTCTTCAGAGTCTTTGAGTTTGAAAACAGACTGAAAGATCCCAGGGCACTGTTTTAGCCTCCTAAGGAGGGTCATGGCTTTCACCAACAGTCAAGATCTGATATGATTGTTTACTTAGAGCCTCCATGTGCAAACAAGGTGACGAACTGCAGCTTGAGGCAGCAAGGCCAAGTTTGTTCTCAAGTCTGCGTGAGTGTGGCAGCACAGCCTGGCCTCTCAGACTCTTGAAAATCTGTGGATAGCCAGTATCAGAGACGCCTGCACAGTTTCTGTAGAACCTTTGGCAGAGGAGAGAATGATTCTGTTCCAAAAAACAAACCTGCTCTAAAGAAGCTAGGGAATTTATGTCATGAATACAGAACTGATTTCTCCCTGGATGAGAGGGGCAGAATGAAGGCATCTCGCTACAACACAGAAGTGAAAGGATAAATCTAAGAACTCCACAAGAAAATGGTGTCCTGATACTGATCTGACATAGGAGACAGAGATAAGTGACCTTAATTTAAAGAGCAGAACTGAGCCTTGGACCCCCAGTAACAACACTGCATCAGCTCTATACTCCAAATGTGAGAAATGTTGTTAGGAGTAGGCAATGAGCACAGAGGAAAACCTGGGCAGCAAGATGATCCCAGTCAGTGTTGAAGGAATGCATACAAACTTGTACTGAGAACCAGATCCTTATATAGCAGATGATATCACAGAATCATAGAATCGTAGAATCATAGAATCATACAATAGTTTGGGTTGGAAGGGATCTTTAAAGGTCATCTAGTCCAACTTGCCTGCAAAGAGCAGGGACATCTTCAACTAGATCAGTATCTTATTTATGCTGCTAAACTCCTTCTGGAATTAGTCCTTCTCTTATTCTCCTCAGTGGGATCTAAAGAAATGTTGTCCCGTTACTCTCTCTTTGGCAGTGGAGCATCTCACTGGCTGATGACAGAAACTGATTTAAGATCTATCAGCCCTGCAGACCTTTGCTGGCTTTTGTTTTAGTGTTCAATATTGATTTATTATAATAATTCCCTTTCTTGTGGCTAATTTCTGCTTTTTTACTCAATTATAAATAACAGCTACAGAAAGCCACGAGTAATTTGCAGCAGACTTCAGCTCTTTGGGTTGTTAGGGAATAGAAGAGTTAAAACAGTAGAAGAAACTTTGAAAACTTACCTCAGCCAAATACGTAACCATACTCAAAGTAATATCAGCAAATGCTTCATGAAGGTAACGGCAAACCACGTTTACCCAGGTAGCACAGTCCCTTGTATAGCTGTGTGTTTTATAAAGGGTCATGACATGTGCGAGATTTGATAGCTTGGGGTTCTTCTCCTCCAAACAAACCTAATTAAATATAAATGTCAAAACACATTAAGAAGGCAACTGCATTTACAGGGTTTGAGGATGTACAAAACAGTAAATAACTTTGATACCTGAGCAATCCTTTCGGCTATATCTTTACAAAACTGGTTTGGGCTGTCAAAATGTTGAATTAAATGGGGCAGGAGACACAAAACATTCAGTGGAAATCCTAGAAGAGGAAAATACAGAACAAAATGTCTATTTTGGACAGCAAGAGCCACAGTGATCTTCAAGTTGGTGTTTCGTGGGAGGTCACCGTTTCAATATTACATTAGCTGTAAACTCAAGCAGACTCTGTCAAGTCGTTCACGCCACTGGCCACACCACATTTGTCTTAAAGGGGCCTTAATTTGAAAATCCAGTACATCATTTAGGAAACAGTACTGTTATAAAGCATGAACCTATTTCTACAAACACTACCACACAAACAGGTGTTTACAGGGCAAAATATCTCACAAAAGTATGTATCTTATTCCTGTTAGAGACTATGTTTATTTTTTCCACTTAAGTGGCTTACTGACAATCTTAACTGGTGGCATTTTCACTACTGCTGCTAAAACACACAAAAAATTCAGTCAGTATTGATAAATGAACAGCTGTTTTGGTCAGGCTGCCAGGCACAGCTTCCATCGTTTGATACTATTGAAGTTAATAATAATAATGAAACAAAATTCTGATATAACTGGTCAGATGAGACTACTCAAATGGGTATTTTTGAAGCTAGGAGATGGCTCCAGTGCCAAGTGCTAGCTGTTGTCATTAGCATAAGGACTCTGTCTGGAGCTGGGATTCAGCTTCTCTGCACCAACTCATAGCTCAAGGTAGTTGATGAACTACAGGCATTGGCTGTAACACAAGCTGCTCCAGGTCAGGTGGGAGGTCAGAGCTCAGAAGTGAAGAAATTGTATCTGGACACAATCTGTTTTTTGAAAAGAAAGAATCTGATCTATGAAAGTATCTTTCTAACCATTTATTCCCTCTCATTCTACATAATTAAACAAGTTGCCTACGTTAGCAGCATAATTTCCCTTGGCTTCCTCTATACCCAGGGAAAAGAAAAAGATACCTCCGGATAGCACCGTCACAGCCCATGCATGAATTGCCCAGCCGAAGTCTGGAACACAGGCACCACACAGGTGCTTAGAGATGGGCAGGCTGCTCATGGCATTCATCCCCTTACTCTATGTCTGAGCTTATTATGACTTACTCGTGAAGCCTGCACAATTGTCTTAATATCTGTGTTTCTGACTGAGAGAGAGGAGTAAATATTTGGAACAATACAGAAAAACCCTTCAAGAAATAAAATTAAGAAATGGTCACAACCTCAACTAAATAATTGGGAATTTCGAAATGTTACCTTATTCCCTTATAACCCAGGCCTCTCTCCTCACTCCCTAATGCGCTATTGTAGTTTACCTAAAAA
Source organism: Phaethon lepturus (assembly GCF_000687285.1). Classification (NCBI taxonomy): domain Eukaryota; kingdom Metazoa; phylum Chordata; class Aves; order Phaethontiformes; family Phaethontidae; genus Phaethon; species Phaethon lepturus. The sequence continues at coordinate 31,470 of NW_010541042.1, forward strand.
ATGTACAAGAGTTTTCAATATTTATATTTCTAGGAAAAATCCCATGAAGTACTAATTTAAAATAAAATAATTTGCAATATTCTGATATAATTTAATGGAAAACTTGGCCAAAATAGGTTCTAGAAAATTTGACAGTATCTCCTTACATTTTGTCAGCACTCAGAAATTTTTTATGGTGCTAAGCACTAGACATGAAATGTGAAATAATACATGACCGCTGTCCTCCAAAACCTTATTGTGCAATAGATTAACTTTTCAAAAACATGTCATATTGTTATGAAATTTCCAAAAAGCCCACCCAACTCAAAGCAAAAGTACATTTTTAGAAGAGAATTCTGTATTAGATGAGAAAGAAAATATGCCATTTTGGGTTTGTGCAGATATTCTAATGAGGTCGGTCATCAAATGTCAAAGCAATGGGAAGTATACTGGTTTTACCTATAGCTTGAGAGGAATCCACCATGGATATTCGAGACACTGGTGTCAGCAAACTGAAGAGCTGTAGTGTGAGATCAGTGGTAGTAAGGGAGGTGAATCCTTTCAGGAGTAGCTGCTGAAGCCCTGAGAAGTCTGCCCACTTCAGCTGCCCTTGCAGCTTCTCTAACTTCTCCCGGTTTTCAGCTTTATCTAGTGGCAAATGAGCCAGGAGTTTATTCAGTAAACGCAATGCCATTAGGTACTCAAACTCAAAATCTGATTCCATCAAAGCCACAGCAACCCAAAAGATGGTGGCCAGTAGGTTGGTTGGATTGTTAATATGGGATGGGTCAGTGAGACTGTCCTTTAGGGAAGATGAACTTCTGGTTTTAGAGGACAGGCCTTGTTGGGTGCACGCCTGAATTCTGTCTAGTGTGGCACTGCGCGGTGGGTCCGAGGACTTGTCCACATCTCCAAACTTCTTGGGTACAGAGAAGCTCCTCTGGTGCCTGCTTCGTTCAGCAGTGGCTGTGTTACCGCTTGCAGGATTCACATTCAGCTGTCCTGTGCTCTTCCGGTTTGCAGTCAGTTTGGTGCTTGATGTTAAATCTGGCGAAGATGAACTGAACCCAAAATATATAACATACATTGCAATGTGTGAATGCACAGCTTCAACCTTGTATGTATTGGATGCAAGTTAAGTATTTAGCAAACTGTACATAAATATTTAAATGGGAAAAGTAAAACACCACAATGTCTATTGCAGCTTGTCTTTTTTTTCCAGAAGTGCACCAAACCAGAGCACGATAGCCCACAGTCCAGGTAGGTAAAAACATGAGGATAGGAGATAGAGAGCTGTGAATTGACTTGTGGAAATGCCCATATAATGGGGCAGTGGTAGAAAACAATTTTGATCTTTAAAATGCCCTCATCAGTGGAGCAAACCCCGAACTTGGCACAGCTGGCAGGAAAAATGCACAATGGCTTACTGGCTAATGTGAGAACCGTGGGCAGACAAAAACTTAAGCAGAACCACAAATATGCCACATTATGCTAAGAAACCTGTCATGTGGCTACCTAGGTTCTTGCTAGCACAGGTCCTTCAGAAACCTTGTTGTCATTGCATCCTCCCTTGTCTGTATCCTAAGATCTCATCAAGATGGTTTACAGAAATCAGAGGTGTTTCAATTTCAGTGACTGATGCCTCCCATGTGATGATCCAGACAATCCCTTCAATTATCTGTACATATGAACATGCTGTGTTGATACATGTAAGGGAAGTTTGTTCTAGAGAACAATTAATTCCTGACTCTCTGGTCCCATTCCTACCTCACATACTGTGAGTCCCTACTGTCTATAATATTTGAAGAGGATCAATAGCATCAGAGTAAAGAATATTGCACCCCACTGCTTTCTGGAGCATTTTTTATTTTCTGCTCCATCTTGCTCTTTCCTGAAATGTGCATTAAAGAAGATCAATACCTCTTAGTTTATAAAGTAGAAGCCGTATTTCCCCATCTCTACTCTGTCACAAGGCAATGCTTGTGTTCTGCCATTGCAGTATAATAATACGTAGCATCCCTGCCTGCCAGCTTCAGAAATGATAGCCCTTGTGTTTTTGTTCTGTGTGTAAAGCACGGTAACGTATAGACATTTTTCAAACACATTCCCTATTCTGTTGTTGCTATTAGGAGTCAGATAGACATTAATCTCCCTCACTACTGTCAACAGCTGTGTTATGGAAAGAGCCTGCACTTGCCCTTCATGTACAAAGTTCTACTTTAAGGCCAAGGGTTTCATGGAGATGGCCTACAGGTCTGGCAAAATCCATGGGTTACGTACACATGGGACAAAATCCTCCCTAGTTTTATTGAAGAGAAGAAACCATGATTGTTTACTTCTTGGGGAATACTTCATCTGAGAACAACAGGTCATATGAAACCAATATTCCAAAAACCATGTTTCTTCTCAGGTACATTTTCAAGTATATGGTACAAAGGTGAAAAAAATATGGTATTTATAAAGGATGTTAAAGTAAGTTACAGCCAAGTGGCAGCAAGGCAGAATTTACAATGCATTGTAAAGTTCCATTAGATCTATCAACAGTATTTCAACTATTGCAAAATTTGTCTAAAATGTGCTCTTAGTTTAGTTCTCTGAAGGTTACAAATGAGCTCAGTCTTACCAAAATAATTTAATGCTGTCAGACTGCAGAACTACATGCTTAATATCATGAGACACTGAAAAAAAAATATTGTTGGGAGAATAGGTTCTTACCGTGATAACACTGTCAGAAGATCACTGTTCTTCAAACAGTCAGACAGATTATCCACAGCAGCTTCCAAAGTAAGTAGTGCCTCCATTACATACCCCTATCAATGCATGAGGTTAACCATTTTAACGAAGACATTCAAAACAGTGAGCTTTTAAAAGTCTTCAGTTCATAAAAGGAATAGGCACCTACTGGAAATGTATAATTTCTTCTGAAATAAGGACATTCACATCAATGCCACTGCCCCAAACATTAAAATGTCACTACAAACGTGTTTTATTTTCTGCCTCTGAATGATCTATGAAGGCATGCAAGAATGGCATGTATCTCATCAGGCGATTGGTAATGGCATACAGAACCTCTGACTTGCAGGTCACTGATTTACATGCCCTGCAAGCAGTTGTGACAGAGTATTACTGTCATCTTGTGGCAGTTTCACTACCTTAGTAAAATATGGAGGTGATGTCAGTCTATTTCTTATGAAGAGCTAGTAGTTCTCTTTATTAAGTCTTGAATCTCACAATAAATAGGCTCTGATTGTAAAATTTCAGGAGAGAGCAGTCTGTTTAGCTAAACCAAGTGAACATCATTGTTCACTAAGGGAGGACTGGATCAAATTAGGCCAGTGTAAGTTTTGTACCGTTATGGATGGTATGGATTTCTTTATTCCAAAAGATGTTAACATTTGATAAATGATGTCGTGTCTACTCCATGCTGTCAGATTACATCAGCAAATAAGATGATGGGGTCTTTAAGCACAAATTAACGATGTGAAAAGGGAAAAATGGTCATCACAAAGGTTTCATTTTGAGTGACATTTACTAGATTTTTTCTAGTTGTTCTCTTTAGAGCTATGTAAGATCTTAACAGCCGGATGAAGACTTTGATAAAATACATATGGATTCAGTAAACTCAGAGCTAACATTTTCTAAGGCCACATTCTACTTTGCATGACTTGACTCCAGAACATTTTGTTAAAATTGTAATTTTAAATTAAATATATATTAAATCAACAGTACTAAGAAGCATTATGTACACATGCATACCTGAATCTCATCTCCATGCTCTCCAATAACTTCCACTAATCTTGACAGGAGGTCAGACAATGCATGTGCAGAAAGGGGCTGCTTTAGGGCCCTGAATATCTGGAAAGAGCGACCTGCGTAATGTCTTGAAGAGCTTGAAAGAGCTGTTTGTAAAGCAACTTCACTCAGATGCTGCTCCAAATGAAAACCTAAGCAAAAGAATAGTATGTCATAACAGGCTGAACCAACTGTCTGGGGAGGATACGCACTGTAGTGTATCCTGCAAACCCTGTGAGAAATGGAGATGCAGGAATGTCTGGTTTTGGGAGAATTTCCCACTGTTTACATTCATTTCACAAAGTATGTAAGAAAATAAATTTGAGTCTGCAAATGTTTGTCAGCAAAAAACTGAAATTCTTAATTTGATTGCAATTTTTTACAGTTCCTGGACAAAGTTTGAAGCCATCCATTATTCTTGCTGGCAGCAACACAGTAACTTCTAAACACTCCCAAACCTAAAGCCAAGCTGAATTAGCAGTCTTTCTATTACCTGCAGTAGGCTACTGGGTAAGATCTTAAATATAAATACTGATGCCGCATCCTGCTTTGACCTTGGAAGACATTTAATTAGTGACTGTGTTGGTTTTCAAAATACAATCAGTACATTTCCTATGCTCTAAAAACATAATAAATTAAAACTAAACTTTAATTGCCAGAAGAAACTTAACAAAGTACATTTACTTAGTTATGTAATACTATGATGCATTTTACAAACGGGACACAGAGGAGTTTTTATCTGGTAGAATCAATCAAAAGGCTTTCTACTAACAACTTTGAAGAAATGTTTGATTTAACATTCAGCCACAGTCAAATCTAACATGATTTTTTTAAAGCAGTTCCCTCATATGTCATATATTCTTGTGAAGACATACAATATGTCATGCTTCTGCATATGCAGCTCTCCTAAATCACACAATAAACGTTCAGTGTGACCTTGAGGGAATAGTCTTTTAGTTATGAACGGAAAAAAAATTACTACCTGACTTGGAATCTTTAAATACAGATACAACATGACGCAGAAAATTAGTAAGCTGTTCAGCACTCTTGGTGTTCTGATTTTTGGGTGTGATATCTTCATGGAACCAAAGTGGACCAAATGCCCTTAAAGAAATACATAACAAAGTGAAAAACTTCCTTGAGTTATCTGAAATAAATGTAATCAGTTAAAATACATAAACGGTAAAGGCAATTTGGTATTTCCAGGGCCATAGCCTGGAAAATATACAACTGAACAGAATTTTATGAGCAAAATACAAATAAATATTTTTATGCTGTATTTTACAAAACTTCTCTTTTAAAATATAAGTCATTCCATGTGGAGAGCAGCATAAACAAATCCCTGTTTTTTAATTTAACATTGCATCTAGGATCTGCTGGCTATAGTCAGTAGTTAATACGAATTTCACCATGGCCATTCACGATGCCCTGTACACTTCCTATCTAATTTTATAATAATAAAACTGTCTTCTTCCATTAGTTCATTGTTGAACATAATAATATCAGTCAATTAAACATTTTATTCCTGTCAGGCAAGATTTTTTTCTGTTACTCCTGACACTGTAATGCTTTTAAGTACCTACTTCTATAGGTATCAATAAAAGAGAAATGGGAGTCTGTAATTACTACAAATGCTCAGTCATTTTCCTTTGAGTCTTTTAGTTGCTAGAGATAATTGTAGAGAAGACATGAAAGTATGTGTTTCTAGTACGAACTTAACCTCTGCTTAGCTCCATTACCTGGTTGTCAGAAACTCAATTAATTTGTTTGCTTTCTCATCTGTTTCAGCAGCAGTGTCCATATCCTCAACCTCTTGTGTAATCTGTGGGAGATTTCCACTGCTGCCTCCCAGACTGATACTGGAGGAGGTGGAGCTGGAGCTCAAACCGGAGTCTGGTACTGGAGATGACTGGTATTCCCGCAGAAAGTCAAAGCCACCTGCCAGCCGAAAGGGAGGAGATAAAGATGGAATGCAGTGTTGGGCCAGCATTACAGGTGAAAGCATCCACCAAGCAGCATTTTTCAGAGTCAGGAGCAGAAACCTTCTACTGGGAAACATGGGGAAAACCTGCAGAACACAACAACCTTCAACTGCTGACGGGGGTGAAAACAGTACTCTGTTTCTAAATGTGCAGAATCCAATATAAAATGAAAAATACCAGAGTCAAGACTGATTTTTTTTTTTACTGCATGAGAGCTACAGTTCTTGAAAAACAAATGTTTCATGGCATTTTACAGTCAGAACTATGTACTTCTGGAAAGTGAATTTTGAAGCTGGCTAAGTACATGCCAAGTTCAGTTCACTTCTCTGGGCTAGGCTGATGAGGAAGAAAACCTCTGCAGGGTGAAATTTTTAGGACAACGATGTTGTCTCAATTTTACAAATGTAATGGAAACTGAGACACAAATGTTTAAGGCTTCTGTTCAACACTTTTATTAACTGTAAACGCTGGGCTACTCATACTAAACGTTTTCAGCATTAAGGTTAAGCATCTGAGTAAGAGTTCTGCTAGACCAAGCTTGCCACACAGCTTCAGAGCTAGAATTAGAACCTAAGACCTATTTTCTTAATATTAGACTGATAGTCATCTTAGGCTCTTTCTCCAACAGAGAAACTACCCTTGCGAGAAGACTGGGAGCAGGAGTGGCCTCTCTACTGACAAAATCCATTGCAGGTCAGGAGACTCTTAATTTAGCTGCCTGACATTATGTGCAAAGAACCTGAGCCAAAAGATTTCAATTAGGATTCTTTGCTGTAGCTATTCACCCACACTCTCACTCTTTATAATAGCTGATAAAAAAACAGAATCCAAATACAAAGTTTTGGTAACTTCTTGGACTTAAGAGGCTCAGACAGAGCATAACAATTACGTTTTTCAGAGACAGGAATGAAAAGTTTTTCATTTTGCCAGAAAAGCAGTAATAGAATTTTAATCTAAGGTTTTTATTCTGTATTTAATGATTCATGGATATGCATCGGAAGAAAAAAAAGATCTAAATAACTCAAAAACGGGAAATTCATGTGTGAGGTAATTTTGCACAGACACTATTCAGAATGAAGCCTAAAAAGACCAAAGGAATTAATTGTTCTGAAATACATGTCCCGTCTTCTCATTACATTAAAATATTTTTTATACCTCATAAAAAAATCATTTATCATGTAATATTCTTTATAAAGCCAAACTATTTATTACTTTGTGTTATATTCCTAATGAACCATGGAAATGCCACTGATTTGATCATATGTCCTTTTCATTTCTTACCCTCTCCAAGACAACTAGACCTACCTCCATAACTCTACAGTGGTTCTGTGATTCCTTCAAATCTCAATGGTATGTTTGCATTTAGTAATATTACATGATAATAGTAAATCTAGCTATCTGCTTTCTGCAAACTGTTCCCAACCAACCCCTTAAGAACGGGGAAATTGCGAAAAGTTAACAGTACACCCATTTCAGCAGAGGTCTGAAGTAAGTTTCCTAATGCAGAAACAGATTTCAGATTCCAGGACAGAAATTAAGTGTATCTGTGATATAAAGGAGGGTGTATATCATGTAAAATTTAACTTAATAATTGAAATTCTGAGCTGCATATTCTTGCTGCTCTTCTTGTGTTGGAATTATTTATTATTTCTTTGAAAGGTTGAGAAGTGATTGCCCTCATTTAAAGCAGTCCTGGCTCCCTGAGGGGGAAGTTAGGAAGTTATTAGCCGTTATTAATGTTTAAAAGTCTACATTACATATTTTGCCTTACATCAGATAGCTTTCTCGCTATCATGAAAAGTCATCTAATAATAACTCGGGTGCATCTCTCGGGTAGTTCACATGGAATTAGTATTAATGGGACCTGTTCATATTTGCCACTTTACCACTTCAATTTATCAAAACTGTTACATTTTAGGAAAGTAACCCTGACATCCTACTTTCAAAAACCTCACAGTATAATGCAATGTCCTTTTATTCTTTTGCTTTATTACCTGTATAAAGATATTCAGGTAAGTATGCTGGTTGTACTGTCAGAGTCTTGGTCTCATTCATCTCTCTGGTCTGAAGCAGCACTGATGCAATGGCTTGATAGTTGCTATTGCAAGATAATGCAATCAAAAGGTGGAGCAGTAACTTTTTACTGTGTTCGAAGACCTCAGGGCGGTAATGGTCAAGACCTAACAGAAAAGGTTACAGCAATCACTGAATATGAAGTAATAATAAACAAGTTCACATTGCAGAAATAGCAAAGATTCCAAGGCAGTTCACGGCAACAGTGCAAACAAACAAAAGATGCAGTATTTCCGGACACAGTTACTGGTGTTTTTGCTTCCATTGGGTGTGTATATTTAGTTTCCAGACTGAGGTCCCATACGGGAGGTACAAAACAATGTGTGGCAATACAACTTGATGCATTCTGTTTCACCGCAGTGTTAATTTGACAGGGCTGGAAAACCTCTGAAGATGAGACATTCTTGGTGGTGGTTGTAATTACATTGCTTACCTCAGTATTTGGCTTCCTTGCACAGACATCAGTTTTACAATGAGTGCAAACTGTAAGCAGCAGATACTGATTTATTAAGAAAGGAAATGATGGACAAAATCCCTTGAAAAAGAACTTCTGCTACCAGTGAGCAGCACGAGAAATCAGCCACTAGCTCAGGCTGCAGAACTGAAACCGAAGGCCTGGCATTGAAAGACTCTGATCAGGTTAGCACTACTGCCGTTTCTAAGCTTTCAACACAACCTGAATTAATCACAAATTACAGATATAAAAGAAACAGATGTTTGTAAAATAAGCTGAACTCTGTGGTAGTAATATCTTTTCAATTCCATTTCAGTATCTTCCAGGATATTTACAAATACTGTCTTCTGTTTAGGGGCAGTTTCACTGATGAAAAATCGAATTGTTTTCTTCTTCAGCTCCTCTCTTCTCAGGATATATTCCTCTTTAAAAAGCAGCTCCTTCATTACTCTAAGAGGCAACAGCCAACAGGTTTTTCAAGTCAGGTGTTTTCTAATATATTCCTGTCACACTGGTTCTTGTCCAGCCTGCAGAAATGAAGCTGCTCATACTGCCGTAGTCTGAACAATGTGTCTTTGGCTCCTACAGGCAGGTCTCTGGAGGTCCTGTGATCTCTGGTCTTACTCATCTGCCCATAGCCTCCCCCAGAAGAACCATGCCCAACCTGCCCACGTCTTTTTCAGCTTCTTCAGGTTGGTGCTCCTATTCTCCTTTCTCCATTTCCTTCCACCTGCCAGAAGATAATGAATCCATCCTACCCTGTTCTAACATACACTGAAAAGGACATAAAAAGTTCTTTTACTTGAAAATAAATTCTATATTGGCAGCACTTCTGACTGAAGTCCTGTTAAACCCTAGGCTTGTATGAAAGTATTGACATAGATACGCTAACTATGAAGTGAGAAGGACAGTTCAGACTTTGTGCTTGTACAGTGCTGGGCCCTTCCTTAACTTTGAAGAGTTCCCGAGAGGTAAACTTCTGTGATGTGGACACATTTCCATGGGAAAGGAGTCTAGCTGCTCGACTCACTTCACACTGGTTGTAAAAGAGTTTTTAAACAGCAGTGATTTTCATGCACTACTCAGATAGGCAGGTTCACACCAGCAGTTCTGCCTCTCTACTTCACTATCAGTATTACACACCATCCAATAGCCTATTAAACACATACATTGCAAAATCCTTTCATTTTAGTAACTTCTCACTCCTTCCAATAAATGGAAGGATACAGGCTCTCCAGCTAGTCACCATACCAGCTTCCAGTTTCCTTTTTGGTCAGATGCATCTGCCTGCTTACATTCCAACACGACAGAAATACTTCATTTTCAATCACATTCATTCATACCTTTGGCTAATGTGTCGCATAAATTCCTTACGCCATCAGAATAGAACTCGACTATGAAATATAGAAAAATTTTCCACAGGAGGCATAACAACTACAGAGGAAGAGAACTTGAAGACTGGAGGCTGTGATCTCCTTTTAGTTACCACTAAACCAGTTACACTGAGTTACCAGTTAGATTTAGCTTTAATTTCACATTTGAGAATTGAAAGTTCTTAGCCAAGGGACTGTCTCAAATGGTATTCACAATTTCTATTTATTTCTTATGAAATAACGTAATGTTGAAACATTATTGCATGAACAAATTAGTAAAGATATTTTTATAATGGATTACTAATATCATAACTCTGTTTCTGCATATGTTTATTTGCATGGCTCCCTGATGGCTCCTTAAAGCTGTCTTAAGTAAAGTGGCCACCCTGCTGTATACTACTCCTGCATTAAGTTATTCATTTATTCTTGTGATAATTTCTAACTGTAAGCACCAGTTTTCTCACACTTGTTACAAATCATACTAAGACGTTGTTTCGTCAGTTGATGGTTATCTATTTGATTCATATACTTACCCAGTTCTCTTTCAGCTTCCTCTTACACTTAGAAAGTTCGCAACAATATAAAAAGAAGTAAAAAATTGTTATGGGCAGCCACAAAACAGATTTAACTTTTAAGTGAAGAATATATGTGGAATGTCACATATTGAAACTGACCCTGGAAGCCCCATCCATCATGGTTCATGCTGTTATTCCTGTGTTTCTTCAGAAGTTTGTTGAAATCAGTGTACTAATATACGAAACAAGTATTTGATGAGCATGCATTTTCAAAAAAACCCTATTTCATCAAAAAATTTCACACAGAACAGTTCGTAACAGAGTAGCAGAAGAGGAGAATGAAGTATATTCTTCAACTATATATTGAACTATATCACGGGTATTCTACCACTGTGCTGTAACCTCCCAATTTAATCTTTTTTGCTCGCTGAACAACAGAATCTTCCCAGACTGCCAGTGAATAGGCTTAGTAGTAACTATGGTGACTGAGTAAGAAGTGGACTGTGATCCTCCATTATAATAAATTTATTTCACAAGTGTCTGGCTGTTTATTTGTGAAAATTAGTACTTATCAATCATGAAAGTTAGGGAATGGCTTTATAATGCTAAATACTCTTGTGCGCTAAAAAATTAGGCCACTCACTTTTCATAATGTGAAGTGGCAGGATAAGGAAGGCACGACCCTTCAGCCGAACTGTGTAATGGTCAAGAACAGACACAGCAGTGGGGAAAAAGCAGTGCCTCTATGCTCAAGTATATAAGATAAGACACTGACAATAAAGTATTCCATTAGCAGTGAAATTAATGAAGCTTGCTTGGTCTCTGTCCCACCTTCACTATCTCTGCAGTACAGTAATCTCTGCTCTCTTACACAATATTTTTGCAAAAGCAAGAGACAGCACTGGTGTGTGTAGTCCAGGTCTAAAGCATGTGCTGACTGCTCAGCTGCCCATCACAGCAGCAGAGGGGGGGGCCCTACGTTTTTTTTAAAGATAATTTAGGAAGGCATTAATCTTCAAATTTCTACCCACTTCTCAAACTTGGGTGAAACTAGCCAAAAAACTCAAAAGCTTCAAAGTTTTGAGACTAATTCACAGACTGTAATTGCCTCAGGCTTTGTTTTTTTCTAGGAAATCATAATTAAAAACATGTAAGAAACACAACTCTAAGGCTGCAGCAAAACTAAAATAAAAGGACAGGACTACATTTATACTTTATTTCTTGTTCTGCTGGTCTTACCTAAAAAGAGAGCATGCAGCAATAAAGGGAGGTGAAGAGCCCAGTCTTCCCTCACACTGTGATCGACTACCATCTCAGTCATGAAGATGACAGCAATATTGCACCTGGAAATTAAATCACAGTATCAGTTTGAAACCTCTTGGAGATGGGAAAACAGTAACATGATGGCTATTTCTGAAGACCTAAACAACCTCTAGATTTTCAAATTTGTAGCATTTCTTCTCACTGTGATTACTGCTGAAGCACCTTATTTACAGTATTAAGCAGGTAAGTACCCGTTACTGAAAAGAACACTATTACTGACAATGCAAATTGTGTAAAAGATGAATTTCAGAATATGCATAGCCTAGTTAGAATAAAAGATCAAGGGGGGAAAAGTGCTATGCATAATAGCCACAGAGGCTTGGGAAAGAAATTTTCCTTTTCTGTTTTAGTTGTTTCTTCAGTCTGATTCTTATCAGAAAGTGACGTCCTACATTGTAAATAGGCTTACTGGTAGAAATCTGTCAGAATTGCAAGCCTGCACTGCATGTTGATGTTAGTGCTGGAAATCAGCAGAAATTGAAGGTATGATTTTCAGATGTTCTGAGTGGTGAGACAATTGGATTAGTGTTGGTCAACCACTAAGACGAGGCATCTCACTCTTTGAAATGTTAGAATGAGAAACTGCTCACCTATGAAGGGGTCCCCGGGGTGTGATGGTTTCTGGGAGGTAGTCCACAAGTGGTGCCCAACATCCTCCATTGTAAGGCATGGGCAGGGGATGTGGTTGTTTGGTTTCAACAATATTTAATAACCAGCTTGTATATGGAGAAACAGGATCATCTGCATGGATAAAAAACAAGTCTGGTTACCCATTTTTGAGAAATAATAAAATAGAGTTTATGATAACATATCAGCTCAGCTGTTTGGAATAACATGGTAAGATGACATGAGGTTTGCAAATTCCTGTGTTCAATAACAAGTGATGCATTTTTAATGCCTCTTTCATGCTGCTGGAAATTAAAGAGATTCCAGGCAGGCATCACGGAATGGCAGGAGCTGCAGCTGAATCCCTGCTGTCACTTAGTAGCTGTGCATCCAGATCACAAAGCACCAAGCAACAGACTTTCTCTTCAAAAATGAGAGAAAAGTTCAGCCGACGAAGCTGCTGTGGGAAGCCATCTGCTGCAAGGAGCCACGTACCAGAGACACGTTTTTGCAGCTCCCCACCAGTGTCCTGCTGAGCAATGCTACAAAGGCAGAAGTTAAACATCCTGAGTTAGGAAGGAGGCATAAGGAATGCAAAAAACATCTTCAGGGTAATTTTCTTTCAACAGGGATGACTTATCTCTTGGATTTCTCAAAGATGTATTTAACTTTGCTTCAGTATGACAGCTGCTGTATGTTAATAAGCAATAGGCTTTTTTTCTTCCATCTGCTTATCTGCAATGATGGGGGTCAAGTAAGTTATTTCCACCACTTTCTGCCTTCTCTCAGCTGCATAGCTTTGTTCATCTCTCCTGCATTTTGTTTCCTCTCATTCTTCTTGATTTTTCCATTGGTCAGCTTTTATTTCTCAGATCTGACAGTCTGCAATACACTGCCACAGCAAGTATCCTCTCCAGGCCTGTTCTTGGCATATATCCAAACATTGCCCTTTGTGAAATTTTAATGGGAGTATTATTTTTTGCTCTGGTATTTTGTTACACTTTTGCATTTTAGGTAGGTTTGAAACTCTCAGCACTTTCCTTTAACAGCATCTATCTGACGTTTGTTGGCTTTGCCACAAGAAACAAAACTGTTTGGGTCCCTACAGAAGTATCAGAGCTAGCTTCTTCTAATGCACATCACTTCTTGGTTTTGACAAAATGTCTTCAGGTTCCCAGATCTTCAGGAGTCCTTCAATGCAGCAGCTGCTCCATCAGCTATTACTAAAATGCCAACTTTATCATTCCCATTCTTCAGTGTTAAGTCTTCCAAGGAGCACTTCAGACCTTTATGATTTTGACCTCTACTTATTACATTTATTTAGTTATTTATTTAGATTTATTAGTTACAGATAAAGAACAGACTGACCTAATAATGTAGCAAAGTATAGAAGTTTCACATATTCATCTTCTAAGGATTAAACAAATTATGTTTGCCAGACGCTTTTCACATAAAAAGTACTGCACAGTCACTATTTATTACTATCAATTTAAGTGTTTCACATAAAACTGTTTCATGTAGTCCACTAAGATCTAGTTGCTCACTCATGTTTTCATAGGTTTATGTGCAGACTGAGAAAAAAAAAGCAGCACTTTGCACCTTAACATACAGCCTTTGCCTGAACAAAAGAGTTTCTGTGCTGAAGATATTCATATCCTCAGCAATACATATATGCTCAGGTAGACTGGAGAGAAGAAAGAACTCACACCACCAAGTCCTTTGCAGCCTGGGCTGCCTGCCAGAGGGAGTAAGTTGCACCTTCTTAATGCAGGTTGCATTATTTATCTTGTAGAATGACAAATAGTTTAAGAATTACTCTTTCTTTTTAGAGTTCTATATAAATGTCAGTAGCTAAGTAAAATGTATCTTATTTTACATCGAGGTATTTGTATATTTGTGCAAGGAACCTCTGTGAGAAGCAAATCCTGCATAAACATTCACAGTACTACAAAGCTTCCAGGTAAAGGCAGGAAAAAATTTTTGGGCATCGGCTGAAGGAGACATTCCAAAAGAACAAAGAAAATTTCAGTCGTTTTTAACCTTTTATTACTCTAAGCTCTTGTCAAAACCAGCTACTTGTGAAGAATGTTCTGATAATACAAACACTGTTCTGTTTTGAAAGATTGTTCATGCAGATCAGATTAGTGCGGATGCTCCAATTAACATCTGCTGAGGAATTTTTAGTAGCTGCAGCATTAGAAAGCCATAAGAAAAACAAGACAAGTGTAGTAAACCCCACTGAGTTTAATATGTTGCACACTTTTTTGTGTATTTAAATACTGCAGTATGTATATACACAATATTTTGTAAATACTGTGCTTCATAATTATGAAAAATAGTTATTGATATACATTAAATTATCCTATCATATTTTATTTGACATTGTGTTTCCATACTTTGCAGAAGAGTATTGCTAAAAAATTACTTGAATTAAAGACCCTATAAAATCTTTACTTTTTATGTCAAAATATTGTCCCAAAATGGTGTCCATAGCACCAAGACAAGCCATTATAGCCTCTATATTATTTGACCTGGCTTTATTAAGCCAGAGATGAGAGTCTATAAAAAGGTCTTGCTTTTTTTACATGTGGTTAGGGCCTAACTGAAATCTGTAGATTGGCCTCCTTACAATTCACTCCAGAATTACGGTATTCAGACCATCCAACTCCTAAAATTTACACTGTCATTCAACAGTTGACAGAAATAGCTTGGCTTTCTTTGGATGCTCTGCTGAGCATCAAATGTCCATTTATAGTCTGTTGAGCAGAAATATATAAAGAACAAGTGTGCTCAGGAGCCCCATCTCACTCTCCCCTCTAACACAGGTTGGCACAGTGCGGCCAGAAATTGGTTGCAGGCAGCAGAGAAAAGCTAGAGATGAGATAAGGGCTCATTTTTGGAAACCCCTGGATCTCTTCTTCATGCTCATATAACAGCACATGATTTGGAGGGAAATACTGGTGAAGGGCACAGTTCAAAGTACTTGCTGTAATGATCTTGGGAATCTTTTGCCTTGCCATGTGCAAAAGGTTCAAGTTGTTACTGTCTGGAGGATCCTCTGCTGCTGCCTTCTGTGAAGTTCTCCGGCCTTTAAACAGGTTTGATTGACCCCATGGTTAAACAAAGGAAATAAATTAATTAAATTGGGTATGAAGATAAAATAGGGATGCTCCCTGTATGGTGATGTTACATTACTGTTTATACAGAACTTAAACAGAGAGCCTCCACCAGCCGTAAGAATGCTTTCCTCTCCCACCAAAACATCAGAAATTTCATCAAATTGAATAATAGAACTTACTTTTGTCGTCATCATAAGATCCTCCAGAGCTATTACTGTACCTTGATTCGAGACGGGTATGTGCTCTGATTACATTACTGAACCTTCAAATACAAGAAAAATCCTTATTAAAAGCACAGACTGACATTAAACAGCTGGACTATATGCTTACTCTAGGAAAAAAAAACATTTATAGAATCATAGAATCTTTGGGTTGAAAGGGATCTTTTAAGGTCATCTAGTCCAACCCCCTTGCAATGAGCAGGGACATGTAGAGAGCAATGTTAATATAATGTTTTCTTTCCACAAAAGAAGATTTTTGCAGCCAGTTTCTGAGAAGTTCTAACAGTGTGCTCCTGTGTCACAAGCTTTTAAAATTTAGCAGAGGGAAAATTCTCTTGCTACAAATGTGTGATTTTCTTGAAGCAAGAAACTGTGCTAAGACTGAACTGAGATATAAACTGTTCACACTTAGTATTTTTCACAGCCTGTGTTCATGGGTGAAATTCTGGCAATCTGCTAAAACAGTAACTGACTGAACAGTCCAAAGTCAAGCCTGCACAGGTATCAAGCAGCAAAACCTGCAGCAGATCACCCTCCAAGAACAAAGTTCAGGCACTGCCAGAGCAGATGTAGCAGAGGAGTTAAGGGATATGAGAGCCAGAACAAACTGTTCACAGCTGCCACAGATCCATGATAAGCTAATTTTTACTGCTGATCTCCTTTGGCTTCCTCCACCTCCTTGTGCTGTCAGTGTAATCAGGCCTGAAGTGGAGTGAGAGGAGTCATGCAGGAGGCTCACACACTAGCGAGGATGTGAAAACATCATCGTTTCTGCAAAGCTAGGAAATTAATTACAAATAAACATGTTAAAACAACTGTATCAAACAAAACCAGGTTGAAGGTTCTCTATGCAACATTCAATTAAATTTCTTACTAATGCACATACATATTATTGCAGGGTATTTAATTATACACTGATACATTATGCTCTTTCCAAAGCACACCTGTCTCATAAGGGCACAATAAATTCATTGTGAAGGTGACAATGGGCCATCTTAATTCTGCCATTTTCTGCCTTTCCAGTATCTGTTTCTCCTATATTTTAACAAATTCTTTTAATAAATGTGTACAAACTGACAATTACTGACATATTTATCTGGCATACCTAAAAAGATAAAAAATACAAAAGAATAATAACATTAAGGAAAAAAAATACACAGAGATTAATTGTATCCTGTATGAAACAAATGGAGAATACAGGTCACAGAAATTACTTGAGACCAGGGCATTTTACTCATATCGCATCAACATAAAAACACAGATATCTTCTGATTAGCTTCATGTTATTCCAAAAATGCCCACATTTACGAGAATAGTTTGTTTACAATCTGTTACCTTCTGTAAACATTATTTAATATGTCTTCACACATGAGGACAGTATTAATGGACATTGTAAGATTGACACATTGGTTTTGAAATGTAGATACACTTACAGCTTCTAGTGTCTTTGATAATGTAAATGCCAGCTATGAATTCAGGCAAATTATTTTACATTTTTTACTGTGAAGTCTTTCACTAGGAATCAGAATACCAATATCAGAACTTTGTAATCTTCCTTTCATTTTTATTATATAGGGTCTGGCAGATTTGAATACCAAAAACCTTTTTGGAGTCACACTTAAAATTTATGCAAGACAAGAAACCCTGAAAACACAGTTAAATTTAAAATAGAGCAGGTGATGAAGTTTGCTCAACTTACCTGCAAATCAAGTAAACAAAGATTTAACTCAAAACTATATAGCCATAAACATTTATGTAAAGAATAATAAAAAACCTAATCCAGAGGAAAAATGGTTTTATCTTCATTTTAAGTACATCTCAAGTGCCTATGCTGAAAACCATCATTCTGAGTCCAATCCTCTTTACTATCAGTTTGAAACCTTACTAAGTACTAATATGAGTGCCATTTTTTACTTACATTTAAATTAGCAGACAGACATAACTAACCTGACAAAATGCTTGTCATATTTATAGTATGTAGAAGGCAAGTGACTCAAAAGGTTCTGAAGTACAGAAAAGTTTGCTCACATAATTGTCTCTGTACCTGTAAGCTCTGAACCTGTGGAAGGTGGGTTGGACTACTGAAGTGATACTAGTGACTATCAGGAACAACAGACTAATGTAATACTAATACACTTACTAATTAATGCTATTAGAAGTCATTCAAAGCGGTCTTAAAAATTAAGAGAGTTAGAAATGAAATATATATCTGTCTATGCTCACAGATCTGATGGCCTTTAAGCTTTGTTTTATTCATTCACCATTTGTCAGTATGTACCTTAAGTAGTAAAAGACTAAATTGAATGTACAATTTCCAAGGAAAATATTTTATGTAGCTTTCCTCTGCAAGACATCTTAGCCAGACAAAGGAGGTGTCCTTGCAATCATGGATACAAATCTGCATACTAAATTTTACTTGCTGTCCATGAAATCAAAAGGTGTGATCAAACCTGACTTTTAATAGATGTTTTAGTAGTCATTACTTGATACACACTTGATTTTCTTTCTCCTTTGTGGATAATTCCTACAAAACCATGATTTACTTAGCACAATTTACTCAATGTAGGTTTAACAGGTGTTCCTCTGCAATGTATTATTAAACAACACTCAGGAGCTAGAATCATGTGGATAACTTTTTTTTTTCCCCTTTTACATACACTCATATTAAAATGGTCTTACTGGGATAATGCCACCCAGGATCAGTCTGGGCATCAGAGCTCCTCACAAAACATTGCAGAACTTTGCCCAACATCTCAGCCTTAGCCTAGGAAAATTTTGGAGGAAAAAAAGACAAATTACAAACCTTTCATCAGTCTCTTTCACCATTCTGTTCTCCTCTACATCAGGAAAACTATCTTGGCCAGCTACAACAGTGTTACTGCTAGAGGTGGTTCCTGTATATGAGAAGTCAGTAAGAACACCTGTTACATGTAGCAGAAAGTATTTGCAAAGCAATAAAAGCCCATAACTTTAATTTCTTTAGTAGCCACAGTCAAAGTGATCATTCTGCAAGTACTTGTGCATGTGAATGCCACGTCTACAAAACAGGACCTGCTTGCATGGCTGAATGGTGTAAAATTTAGACGCTTTGAGGGGTAGGTTAACATAATGATGCTGTTCCACTCCTTATACTACACTCATTCTAAGGTGACATAACCTATTGTTTTTCAAGAATTTGGCAAAACATTGACAAGGTTGAATTTAGGGTGGGGGTGTCATTTATCTTTGACTACTGCAGCTTAGAAATAGCCTTTCACCTTTGAAAACAGAACTGCCATGCAGTTGAGGCTCTCTGTTTTCGGGAAACTCTGCTGCTTTGGTGGATCTGCTGTAATCACAGTGTTGGTGATGACTTCTAGTTCTGAGAAACTAGTGGTAGGAGAACCACCTCATAAGAGTTCTGAACAGCAGCAGTCATTGGCAACAGCCTATTAAAATAGTTGAGAGAATTAAGCATATGTTTACAAAGCATATACAACATTAGGAATCAAAAAGAACTGTAATTTAGATGTGCAACGAGGCCCTGAAACTTGCACTTTATATATACACAGATCTGGACTAGTGCAAAACTAAGAGATTGTTTTTTAAAGAGATGAAGACTGGAAAGAGCAGGAGAGCATAACTGAAAAGTATATTTAGGTCATACCAGAAGCTGCAGCTGAGGCTTTGTTACTGGCAGCAAAACGGTAAAATGGAGGATTATCACAATGCTGGACTATTGGGTTCACTGGGTCCGTTTGCTGCAGCTCAAAAAGCAGCTCTTCCATTGTCTGAATAGTGTTATTGCGACATAGATATATTGCAACCTTTTTTATCTAGAGAAGAAAATAACAGTTATTACTCTCTGTCCAAAGTGAATTTCCAGATAAATCAATACATGTTACACTGCAGTACTGAAAAGATCCAGGATACAAGGGGTTACTCCTGGACAAACACCACAACCACACAACGGCATCCATCTTGTTCATACAGAAATAAAACTGCTCACTTTGGTATGAAAATAATTTCCCCAGCAGAGTGACGCTGCGATATAATTACCCCAAAGTTTTTGCTTACCTTCCACAAATGAGCTGTTTAGATATGTAACTATGTAAGATACACATACACAGAACCAACTCAATTTTGTATCTATCATTTAAGCATATCAGCGTTAACTCTGAATCACACTCAGGGATTTATAGTTTGAGTATGTGATTTCCACTGAGGATGAATCTTACTCTCCTGAAAGGAGCAACGTTCTCATCTAGAAATCTAGATCCACCCAAAACTTCAGATATATTTCCAGATACGGTTGATGTGAAAGAGGTAGCTGTAGCCACAAAGAATAATCCAGGCTCTGAGGAGCTACTCGTATCTGTAATCAAAGTAATAGCACATGGAAGAAAGGCAGAGCAATTACGTATACAGACCTCACTGCATCCTGTTTTGAAAAATCTGAGAGAGTATAATTTATAGAAATTCTAGTAAAAAAGCTTTTATCTTTTCACAAGACCTCAAACACTGTATACACTGTGGCAATGAGGATTCTTGAGATACTGAGATCAAATGAGACTGAATTCTTGAGGAAAAAAACCCTGATGGCTCTTAAAAGCAGAGATTCTCTTTGGCTCAAAAACATTTGATTCATAAACTGCTGGAGCTGGGAGACTGTGTAGGG
>NW_010541042.1:51594-64516 GCF_000687285.1 Phaethon lepturus
GAAGCAGCCCTCTCTGCTTGCGTTCTTGCTTAGTTGTCCCTAAACAGATGCTTATAGTGGAGCTAATACACGGGACGGAACTGCCTGTTGGCCTCACCAAGTACTGCTGTTCTCATACTCTTAAATACTTCCATTAAAGTAACTTCCTGACTGCTTCTCTTTCCTTCTTTCTTTCTCCCTCCTTTTTTTTTCTTAAAGTAGAGAAAATGCACATATTCAAAGTCTCTTTTACTCTACTGTGCTAAAAATTTCCCAGGGACTTTCCAGATACAAACCCACCTCCTTTTTGAGGCTCATTTCTAGTAGGGCTCACAGTGCCACTTCTAACTTCTTTCACCCCAGAAGGGGTCACGTTCAAAAAAAAGAGTTTTTGCTGAAGATGTTTCTGAACTGCAAATATTCTAAGAAATCTTTCAGTACGTATGTGAAAGAAAGGACTCAGCAATTTACACCGGGGCACTGGGGAAAAATGCTTAAAGGAAACAGAAGTATAAGAGACAAAGCAACGGACTGCTTGAAAAAAAAAAAAATTAAAAAATGTAAGTCAGGCATGCTTTTGGCTTGGACCCACACAGGCAGAACAGATGGCTGAAAGCGTGAAGCAGCTGGTGACTGCCTTGGGGCACAGAGGGGTCCAAAAGGAGATGGGTAAACTGGCAATCTTGCAACTGCGTGGTGTTTGGAGCCCAGGTGAGCTGGAACAGTGCTGATATACTGTTAGAATTATCTGTATTTGCTAGTGTTTACGTGTTATCTACATGATAATTGACTATATATGTTTATGGTATCAGCAGTTTTGTGTAGTTAGCAGAGTTAGGTATGATTTCTTATCTGTAAACTCCAGGGCATTATCAAAACACTGAGCAGATGCGTGTGATATGCCCAGTGTGTTTTCCTACTCCAGACACAGCTATCAGTTCAGGGGTGACTCATAAGCACAGTCAGGCTTCCTACAGAAGCTGAAAACTTTTTCAGACTTTGCAAAATTCGAGAATCAAACTTTCAACCCGATGTTGTACACCACAGACTAGCAGGGTGGCAGAAAACACGGGAACGTTATCAGCCGCCACCACCAGTGAAAACCTGATTGTCTGGTTCACAGCCACTGGAAGCCTGGAAGGGAGAGCAGAAAAGTCCCAGAGGCAAAACAGGAGATGCTGAGCAGATGAAGCTGGAGATGCCAAAACAGACTGCTCTCTTTGTTGAGTAAGAGAACTGTATTGTCCTAGAGGAGGACAGGGCTGTGAGAGCCAAGGCTTTGAGGAAAAGGGGGTTGGAAAGAATTTGAAGAAAGAAGTGCTATGGGTAGGAAGGGGGTTTGAGGTAGGCTGCTCAGAGCTGTGGGATGGCAACAGTTCTGGAAAAAGGATCTGTTGAAAGCTCTGGGTTGGCAAGTATCTGGAGAGGAGGATGAGGTATGTGAGCGGCTCCTGGGCAAGAGGTGATCAGGCATGTCCAATCAGGCTACAGATTTAGGAGTGAGGCATATACTCGGCACTGGACTACTCCTTCCTCTTAGAAAACCGCCCCTATTCCTTTTGTAAGCTGTCAGAAATACAACAGCCCTCACTTTGCTTCTCATGTCTGTGATTTCCACTTGTTCTCTGCCAACACAGCTCCTCCTGATGGAGGTCACCTTTGGGCCTGAACCCACATCTGTCATAGATTGTAGGATCGGTCAAGTTGCTAAGATCCTGGGAAGTCTCTCATCTAACCTCCTGCTCAAAGCATGTCAACACTGAATGGAGAGCCTCTGTCACAACTGATGTAAAAATCTCCACCACCCTCAAGATATTTGCGATCAACCCCTTTCTCTTCTTCTCATATAAACCTTTAGCTTGTTCTTACAGCAACTCTACTTTCAAATCTTTCCTCTTTTGACTGGCTAGGCAATCTAGTTTAAATCACTAACTTTGCATGTATATGCACTGATTTGAGACTATAGAACAGCTAAACCCTACAATAAAAGGAAACCAAGAGGATGTCTATGGTACAATTACAACATCTTGAAAATTTTTACAGTCTTCTATATTTGCTTTATTCTATTATGCATAGCAGTCATCATGAATACTTTAAGCAAAGTATTATTTCAGCAACTGTAAATGAAACATATTTATGAGGCTTTTTAGATAAGTTTAATCACATTATTAGTAATTTCAAATTTATTTCAGGGAACTCAATAGAAAGAGACTAATAAAACCGCATATTGTAATTGTGCTAGATAATGTACTAAATTTAGATTCTCTTTCACCCAGAAACTGAGCAATAAGGAACATGGGAATGGGACTATCTTGCTTTTCTCAGACAGCCCTGGTTTTATTTTAACTTGAATAATAACAATATCCTGCACAGTTTGACTTGCACATTGCAGGAACAGTTATATAATTCATGACAGCCATGCAAAGGCAAAAGTTGATGTGGTAAGGAGCTTATAAAAGGTCGGCTATCTTGTGTCTCTTGAGATGTCCCACAGAAAGCCTTAGCCTGCTAAAGGAGAAGAGAATGTAGCACTTTCTTAAAGCTACACGCTTTTCTGAAGGAACACCAAAAAACAAACTAAGAAGATCATAGCATGTTATATCCCATTCATGATATAACATCCACTGTTTAAAGGACTTTCAAAATTTAACTAAAAGCTTTGTGAAAAAATTGATTACTGAGAAAAATTAATAAGGATTTGTATTTTTACTTCTCTTCATTTTTCATAAAAGTGATTTAACCTCTGAATAGCCATTCTCTCTATTAAATATGATTTTAGATTTATATATAAATTTAATATTTTTATGCGATTCTGACATGAAAAAAATATTTCTAATATTTTTTCTCATTCATTCTGGTAATTTATAGTCAGTACCTGTTACTGGCCCCTTACACAGATATGCAAAGTTGCTCTTTGCTTGAGAGGAGCCACTTCTTGCTTGAAATGAGGTGTGCTCCACTGGTGGAGACTGAGATCCCCACTACTCAACTGCTTTTTTGAATTTCAGTCTCTTGGCTCATTTATTCCTGAGATGTAATTTTGTACAGTGTGCTAGGGAATATGTTGGTACTTCTTATTTTTGAAACAGAAATTAATCTTCTGCAGGTGATAGCTGTTTTCTTCATTAAAACCTGTGCAACCAATAGTAAATAAAATAAAGTGCACTTACATACGGTAAAAGGATGGTATCACTGCTAACACCACACAAACTAATGAGAAACTGCAGTGTTATCCTAAGGTTGTTACTCCATTTTTCATTGTTGGCCAAAGCATTCCAGACGTTTTCCATCTCTGGTCCGGGAATTTCATCTCCATACTGCAAAGGATCATAGGCATACATTTCTTGACATACACAGACCTCCAAACTAAGTGAAGCTCTTTTAGAGCATTTTCTCATGCAAAACCAACAGTAAAATGCTTTAAGAAGTAACAAACAGTATTTTCAAAAGCTACCTAACAGACTTCAGAGTATTAATTCTATTTAAAAGTACTTAGGTTCAGATCCACAGAAGGACTTAAATCACACAAAAAAAAGCCTTTCAGGAATATAAATTCAGAAGTTCATCCCAAAATCAGGCAGTTTATTGGGTTTCATCTTTACAGTTGTTCAAGCAACTGAAGTTCTGTTTCTGCATGTCTTGTACCCAAATGCTTCAGTCTTCACATCAGTAAACAATTTGGTACCTCTCCTCTGAGTAAATCCTAGCAGAATTAAGCATTAGACAGCTCTTTGCTTTCACATTGGAAACGAGCATCTTTTGCTTTCTTCTGCAAGTTCTGGTTATAGGAATGACTCCCTTTTGTCCAGTCCTTTAAACGGATTGTGCATGCATGCGGGAGTCTAAAATGGAAGCTGTTCTGTTTCCTATGTAAAATCTTTGGCTCACACTTTGAGAAGACTGTTTTAATCACTGCACAGACTGACTGACATTCTGCTAGGAGAGGCAATTTCCAGGTCAAGCTATTCTACTGAATTTATGATCTAATATGTATTAGCTACACCTATACTGTCACTGGCATCTACATCTTCTGTCATCTACACTGGTACTTGCAGGTGCCAGTCCCTTTATCACACATACAGTCTCAAAGACAGGTCAATCAATAGGGTTTGAAGAAAGCACACTTGTTCACTCTGGAACAAAAACTTTGTGTGCTTTTGGAAGCAACTTACTCCAAGGACTGCTGATAGGCAGTAAAGGTGGGACTACATCACATCTGTTTTCAACCCATAAAATTCCTCTAACAATATCCTAGAGACTCTGTACCACCAGATAATTCATGAGCCAGTATCATGCCCTGGATATGCAACAAGTATCAAAACTAACATTCTGGTGGGCTGAAGCACAGCCCCCACATTACTTCAGACAAGCTGATATGACAAAATGCATACAAAAGAATAATTACGTTTTACTTACAGGGCCTCAACATGAGGCAAGATCCAGAATCAACTGCTATGGAGCATGGATACAGACATTTTGCTCGAGAGAGGATTAACCCTGAGCAGGATAGGAAATGTGAACCGCGCTGTCCCATCTGACACAGGTACCAGGCATTACTTCCTGGAGTTTATGTATTCAGCAGTTTAGACATATGTACTCAATCAGGCAAAAGCAGTGCCAGAACAGGCACAGAATACTAGTATAGTAGCCTGCAACTCAGCAAAGAGAAGGAACAGATGGATTCCCAGTACCTTCTCCACCAGCTGCTTAGGCATTTTACATGAAAAAAGTAATTGGAGAAAAGGAATCCCTGGTCCTTTATCAGGACCTGGGATGTAAAATACAGAAAAATGCTTTAACTAGCACCTTAGAAATTTTTACCCATTTTTTCCTTTTCTCTCCCTCAAAGAATATTTAAGTGTTTCCTAGAAAGTACAGGAGCTTCAGCAGAACAAATTCCAGATGCTCATTCTCACCCCCAAATAAACTTTCATCTGCTGCCTTAGGCATTAACCCGGGAGGTGATATAGGAGGGAACTGAACGTTGCTCCTCTATAACTAAACCTTAATGCTCTCACTATTAGGTTTTTTTTTTTAAAGGGGTAAAACACTTTCCTTTTTTCATGTTTTGAAAGAGAACAGTTTTAGCATTGTGCTTACAAGAAAAAGTGAAGGAACTTCTTCAAAAAGAAGCTTGTGTCTGATTAGTACAGATCGTTCCAGTGCAAAATTTCTGATATCAGAGGGAAGAAACCGAAGTACCTTTTGCTTAAGAAACATAAGCTGAATATTTCAGAAACTGTTTTACAGGTTGGTTTTTTTTGTTTGTTTTGCTTTTTTACCTTGGCTGTCATATACATGAGGTTATTAAGAACCAGTGAGGTGGCCTCAGGAGAGCCCCAGCCATTGCCTTTTAGTCCACTTGTGACTGTTATTTCCCCATCCTTGTCCTTCAGTTCATCTTCTGGAGTGGTGGGGCTTGAACCAGGGAGGAGCAGTCTGTTGTCTACAAGTTCAATATTATGAAGCCATGGCAGTAGATAGGTAAGCATGATCTGTCTTCCATTTGGATGTGTTGTCGGAAATCGCTGGCTTACCTCTAAAATAGTAGAAGTTGAAAAGGACATGTTAGTTTATGAAGAAAACCTTAAATACATGGTTTAAATCAGATTTCTGACATGTTTTAGACCACCTGATGGTTTTTACCTTGCAAACCAAAGCATACAAAAGCATGTACTTGACCTTCCTGAAGAGAAACATTAATTTAATGGTCAATAATAGCAAGCAATTGGTCAGGTCGTCTGTCTAAAATAACTAACATAGTCTGGGCTTAGAAACAGAAAGTCACCCCTTGTTACTGTGCCATATTATGTATTATGTGAAATGGATGTCAGTAAAGAGGAAAAAGGATAGTTCTATTAATTGGCTGTTATTCTAGAATTTCAAGAACTTTTGGAGAATTACAATAAACATTCAAAAGTATTCTGCAGAATTACAAGTGCTCCATCAGCCTCCACCTTTTTAAGCTATAGTTTAAATCTTAAGGCACTTATGACAGAGTTTGCAAAAACACCTTGCATATATTAGGAATCTTACTTCCTTTGGGGAGTCCTATAAAATTCATAGTTGGCTGCCAGTCCAGGAGTGCTGTATACTGCACTTTATATAGGTTATAAAAAAGAACTGGGACTGTAAGGGAAATAGATTTGGAAAATCTGGGATAAGAAATACAGTGACAGGCTTCCTGCCAAGGTGAATCACATTAGCTCTCTTTACCAGAATTCTTCTGTAAAATCAGTACAGTTAATGTTTCCTTTCTTTCCTCACTGCCTGTTTTTTTAAAAATCTCCAAGAGATACACTGTTCTCTCACATTATGATTCTAGATGTATAGAAAGGTGCTCTGATTTGGACTGTCTATCTGAGTTCTTTTAAACGACATAGCCACTACAGCAACATGAATAGATGGGTTAACAGTAATAACGAACAATGTTTGGGTTTTTTTAAAGAAAAACGCGCCATCAGAATTTCCCTACACCAGTATAACTCATGGTATCTTGGGCACTAAGAAATGGATGATGTATTGATCCTTTACCCTTCCTCCAGCCCCTACAGACTGAGTAAAAACAACAGACTGGGGTTTTAAGAGACAGTAAGAATTCCCATGATTACAGACATTGCATTCTGTTATTTAAAAACTAGAGCAACACATTAGATGGACTGATTAAAACTGACAGATAGGTCTCAAAACATAATTGTTCCCAGGAATGGTCTCAGAGTGGGCATATTCTGAATGGTGCTCCTGCAGGTCTGATTCATTAACATTTTTCTCAGTAACCCTGAAAAAATGTATTTCTGATAAAATTAAAATGATACTAATGACTCGCAGATGTGCAAATAAAAGAAGGTAGAGATCACTCATTCAGAGTGATTTGAATCATTGGTGAAACTGGACACATGCAATCAATCTTCCCAAAGTTCAAGTCATATTTATGTAAAATGAAGAATTCTGTCCTCGCAGTTATCATACGTAAAAGAAGAATCACTATGCTTAACATAAGAACCTATAATAGTAGAGTTTACCAATTTCACTTTAACTTATCCAGGGCCCTTGTAATTTCAAAATTACCCTAAGATGACACAAGTGGCACAGAATCCCCAACCAAGGTTTTTAAATAGCTATTCTGTAGGAAATATATATTGCATTCCTAAATCTGATTTGACCTGAACCAGACTAAAACCAGCTCAAGCTACATTTGTAAACAGAATTCCTGTTCACAGGTGGAAATGTCTTAGCACTCTGCCATTTGTACAAAAATGTAAAGTAGATAATAAGTCAAATAGATGTAGGTACCTGAAAAAAGTGGAAGGGTAAGTTCAGGATACATCCTTGCGAGTTCGTATGAAAGAAGGGTGAGTGAGACACTGTAAAGAGGTGGCAATGGACCATGTGTACCGTACAAGATACTGCCCGGTCTTTGCTCAGCTACCTTTTTTGAATAAACAAAAAGCTTTGATTCAAGGATCTATGAAAGAGAGAAAAAAATGTAATGAGACAATAATAATTCATTAATTCGGGAAATGTCAGCATTTCAAGTTTTGGTATCAGAGAATGATCTCTATGCTTTGGAGTATACTCTCCAAATTTCAAAGACACCACAACTAATATTTTCCCACTAATTTTTATATAAAAATTCCCCTAAGCATTTATAGCCAAGACAAAACTAATTGTCTATTTTCAAAACAAAAATAAAAGCAAATAAACAGCACTTTATAAGAAGTTCACAAAAAACCCCAAAGATAGGAGGACACACGCATTTGGTTGTTTTAAAAAAAAGGAGCTGATACATGCCTGCATAAGTTGCATGGAAATTTCATAAATCTCTCTGTTCGTGTCAGATGCCTTGAACAGCACCAAGTTTAAAAGCGTCACTATATCAAAAGGATAGTTCCTAGAAGAATAAACAGTACATTTTCATGAACATTGGTGAGTAATGCAGACTCTATTCACCCTCATTTACTCTGTAATATGGTCTAAAGAGACTGTCATCTTTCTTTTCTCTGTTCTACTACCAGAATATGGGAACGGGAGCTTTTATGAACACACGCTGCTTGATCAAAGGGCCATCTGGTGAATGGGAAGAAAGAAGGGATTATCTACAATTACCTTAGACTAATACTTAGGAATGCACTGAGTTACCCACAGTGAGAAATGCAATACCTGTGTCTGTAACTGTCAATTGATTTTAATTTCTAACAAAAACTATTTATAGAACAGGCCAACACTCATGAGAGAAGATGGGTAGCACAAAAACTTCCAGGGATAAAGTGCTACCTCTTAAGGCAAGCTGCAATGAAAACAGTCCCTTTGGAGAAAAGGTGCTATCTCTGACATGAACATTCCCAGATATTAAACAGTTCTATCAAAATTGTTTTCAAAGAGTAAACACATGGAACTACTTCGAGAAGTCCACTATCTATAAAGTCAACATTAATTGTACGGATAAACATATTAAAGTGTTAACCTAATAAGAATATTGCTAGAAGAGCAATTCCCATGTCACAATAGCTGGATTTTCAGTAAGTAAGTTTATGCTTTTTCATTATGATTTTTAAATGCACCTGATTCAATTGTGAACCAGCAATTTCTCAGCCTAGAGCTACTGTGCTCCTGGATAGCTGCAGAATGCCTATTTGGGTATTTTAGTGTTAAAAAATATCGCAAATACATGCGTGGCATGGGACTTTCTTGTGAATTCCAAATTCCCAAGCTCCAATGCATCCTCTACACCTGTCTCTTTGCCCTTCCACTAAGTTT
Organism: Phaethon lepturus; assembly: GCF_000687285.1. Taxonomy (NCBI): domain Eukaryota; kingdom Metazoa; phylum Chordata; class Aves; order Phaethontiformes; family Phaethontidae; genus Phaethon; species Phaethon lepturus. Next base: position 60,331 of record NW_010541042.1, read on the forward strand.
AAAAAACAATTAAAAAAAAGAAAGGAAGTGGCTTCTTTGTAGAAAGAGAGACATCAACAATGAGATACATTCCTGCTCATTTTACAAGTAGTTTAAGCAGTGGCCTCTCTATACATGTTGATAGACAACAGAGGAAAAACCATAACAGCTTTCAAATATTAATAGATATCTCCAACTTGATAGAAATCAGACTTTCCCTTCAAAGTAAATCATGCAGATCATACTCTCAATTTTTACTATAGGTATGGGCAAGATTATTTTTTAGGACACAGTGGCACAGGTAACACAATCTGAGGAAAAAATACTGGCTGAAAACCTGACAGGTTTATGTGCTCATTAAACAAAAACAACCCCTTAAAATAACTGAATTTGTAAACACAAAGTTCCATTCATATTTTTAAAATCTCAATATAATGCAGTCTATAGTCTAGTTGTTCCTGTAAGAACAAAACGCTTTTACAGATAAATTCTAAAATACTTGACTTGTTTTGATTTGCTGCATCCCAAGTATTTCTCTGTTGAACTATGCTGATCACATATCTTACCAAATTATTTTTTGTCAAGACTGAAATTTTCAGATTTCAATTAGGTGCTTTTTTTTAGACTACCATTAAATTTCTCTACAACTTTTGTCTCAAAAAGATACAGAAAAAAAACATGAAAAATTTTCTGGTGGCCTGACACAAAAGCAGTATTTGTATCTGTGTCTTCTTGTACCTTGTGCTTGCTTAGTGTTAGCAGCAGTGATGATACCAGTCTATAGAGAAGTAACAGATAATCACATCAAATGAAAGCTGGTTAGAAAAAGAACAAAATAATTACTTTCAAGCTAATAACATTTAAAACTTTTTTCCTTTTACAAAGTATTTCAAAATATTTTGAAATCAGATTTATGACCTATGTTCAAATTAGTGTGTTATGGTTATTTTGTATCTTCCTAAGCAAAATAACATAAAAATGCCACAGATTTCATACGGTAAGAGCATCTTCTACCAAGCACACCACTTTGTTTTCAGAATCATGGAAATAAAGTGACACAGTTCCCACGAGTTAAGAGAATATAACGTTAAGAGTGTGACTAACAATTCTTTCGAACACAAGCTGAACCTCCATTTGTCATTGCATTTGAAAGTGTAGGTTAATAGATTAATTAATACCTGCTTCCACACACAGTTGCAATGGCTTTGAAACATCCAGAGGCAAGCTGGTATGATCCAGTATAACATCTATCAATAGCCCAGTTGAAGAGATTGATTTGATCAGGATTCAGTTCTAGCAACAGGACTACAACCTCACAGCCAAGCTGATGAACCTGAGAATATAAATACATGCCAAAACACGATTGGTGAGATCAGATGTGTTCATTCTCTACAACTCTTAGAGTGACATAGGCAAAACAAGGGGAAAACACAGTATTCAAATTAAGTAAAAAGAAATCAGAAAATTTATCATAAACTTATTTCAGGGATAGCACAGTTGAAATGTGACTCAGTTTTCAATACTGCTCACTTCAAAGAAAATTGTATGTACAAAGACTACATAAATGAAATAAATTTTCAAAGGAGGTTTCCAAAATTAAGCATGGAAAAAAGCAGAATCTTTGGAAAAATCTAAGACTTGATAGAGTCTCACCTAATCTTGATGATAGGTGTTTTTGCGCAACTTCCATGTGTACTACTTAACTGATTTGTTAAATGCTTATTTCCTACTTCATGTGAGTTTCATAAAGTGACACACTTTCATGTTTATCCTTCTTTTGACTAACACAGAAGCAAGGCAGAGAAAGAAAAATATCTTTTGCAAGCCTGGGGGTATGAAATCTTGTATGTTTAATGCAGCTACACCAAGCACTCTAAAGACTACAGACCTTGTATCACTTAATCCTTTTACCATCACTGCTACCAACACACCACAAGTAAGGCTTGGACTACACCTTTGTGATCCTTCAGTAGAGGACAGAACTGCAACACCAAACACTAATGTCTATTAATATTCTGTCACCAGGTGTAGTTAACTACTTGTAAAGACTGCAAATGATATTTAATGTTAAAGGACAGGATAGGATCCTTCTCACCTAAATCTGAACTAGCTGCATAGGCGATGCACTTTAGTTACAGTCCTTCATTACAGTGATTAATCATGAATTACAGTGATTATCTTAGGGAAAACAAATTTCACCTATCATATCCAAACTTTGTTTTTCAAGAGGAAAAGTTATTAAAAAAAAGGGTAATTTTTGCCCCTAGTTACTTTATGAGTGGTATATACCAATGATCAATTAGATGTGGTGATACAATATTTGTTGTTGATAATGAAAACGTCAGGAGGAAAGGGGTGTCTTTTACTTTCTCTTGTTCTGTATTTCCTTCCCACAGCCATAAGAATTTCAATTATATGTTATCACTTACACATGTCTTTATAGCTCCATCCCTACCAAGATTCCAGAATCTTATCTAATTTCCAAGAGATTTTCTCTGTAGCTATCCCTCCTTTCTTCTAATTTGTCCAATTTTTTTTCATAATAGATTACCATTTCTACAGCATGCATCCTCTAGCTGCTCCACGATACTTCAGGCTTTGCTGTCTGCATTTTTTTAGCAAGCACAGTCATCTCTGCTGGTATGAGATTTTTAGGGACAACAGCAGATCAAGATACCACAACAGCAAGTGCAAGATACAGAAAGGGAAAGATCATTGTTCTCTCTCTCCACTTCATGTAAATCACCAATCTACTCCTCCTTGATCAAAGAGATAGTCCAATCAGCCATAAATACAGAAGGACTGGATAGCTACAAAGTCAAAACCCATCTTCCCAGAAATGGAAGAGAAAACTGCAAGAATAATCTATTACATGTTCTTTGAAAAGAAAAAAAAATTTTCTTTCTTCTCCTGAATCACTTACCATCTGTCCTGGTTTCAGCCGGGATAAAGTTAGTTTTCTTCATGGAACCTAGTGTGAGGCTGTGTTTTGGATTTGGGATGAGAAAATGTTGATAACGTGCTGATGTTTTGGGTTGTTGCTGGGCAGTCAGGGACTGTCCAGCTTCCCATGCTGGCCTGACAGTGAGGGGGCTGGGGGTGCCCGGGGAGCTGGGAGGGGACACAGCTGGGACAGCTGACCCAGGCTGGCCAAAGGGGTATTCCCTACCATATGGCGTCATGCTCAGTATATAAAGTTGGGACAAAGGAGAAGGAAGAGGTGGAGAGGACCTTTGGCGTTATGGTGTCCATCTTCCCAAGTAACCGTTATGTGTCATGGAGCCCTGCTTCCCTGGAGATGGCTGAACACCTGCCTGCCCATGGGACGTGGTGAATGAATTCCCTGTTTTGCTCTGCTTGTGTGCATGGCTTTTGCTTTACCTATTAAACTGTCTTTATCTCAAACCATGAGTTTTCTCACTTGTACCCTTCCGATTCTCTCCCCTGTCCCACCATGGGGGAGGGAGCAAGTGGGTGCGTGGGGCTTAGTTGCTGGCTGGGGTTAAACCATGACATCGTCTTGACTTCTTTGGAAGATCTACCCACGCACTTTCACTCAAGATTTGTTTCACTAGCATCTATGATACCAAGCAGGAAGGGATTTTACATTCTTATTGCACAGAAACTTGAAGCAGGTGGGCGGAAGCACTCCAAATAGAAATACAAATATTTCTGAGTTCGTGACGTTTTTAACCTTTCTTTATCAGCAGACAAAAAGCCTAAATTTTATGTTGCAAGCAACACTGTTGCTCTTTAAAAAAAAAACCCTTGCAATTATTTTACCTTATTATTTACCTACATTGTATTTTGAGAAATAATAATTCTTTTACTATTTAAATGCTTTTAAATTAATTACACTTTTGTATTAGAAACTTGCATAAAGCTATTGTTTCCTCCACAAAACAAAATATATACAGTCATAGTTCTTACACTCACAAACTCTTTACTCACCCAGTACAGAGATTAAAATTTTTCATCAGTGTTGCATTTTGGGGAGTACTTACACGTAAATCTTGACAAGCCAGAATGTTATCAAGCCATTTGTAAAGATATCCATCAGGGGAAAGACCAACATTATCAAACACAGGTCCACAGCAGAGCACAGCTGACATGGCCTAAAAACACAAGGAAATTTAGTTACACAAAAAAATAACAGGAACGAACCTTTCAGAATGATTTGAGCCCAGATCCAGGCTAACAGGAATGC